>NC_044054.1:9923235-10120735 GCF_902167405.1 Gadus morhua
AATGTGATAGTTATTGACGTTATACCCACAAATTCAAGGGTTAGGCTTAGGGGAAATAAACATAATTATCAAAACTATTTCTCATTCAATCTTTTGAGAAATGGAGCCATTGGGAACATCTCAACTTTTCTGCACAACTGAACACTGTATATTTGTGTATCCATATGTATTATCCTCTATTATAATTTCATTTTTGTGATGGCATTTCAAATATGTAAATGAACGGGGTCAATTGCCCCCCAAACAGTGAATCTGACCAAATAAGAGATAATGGCTGTATCGCGTTGTCGAGGTAATGGGAAAATCCATAGGGGCAAAAAATAATTGCTTAAAGTCTCACAAATGCCAACACTGTCTAATTTGCCTAAAATATTCTGTTAGAGTATGGATTTTTCTATTCGTTATCTAGGCTGAGTACAGTTTTGAAACTGCAATCTGAAAGTTTAAAGGAACTTTTGCCCCCCAAAAATGTCAGACTGATATCGACAAACCATTAAACTGGATGCAGCATCCCTGCTGTGTTACAGCAGAACTTCTGTCGCGAGATGGCACAGAGGCCGAGACGGAATCCAGAAACGTAAGGGGCTTGAGTGAGGCCTAGTTGTTGTTTCCTGTTTCGTTACGGAGATATCCCTCTGAAGACTAACTATTCACTCCAGTTAATGGAGCGTTTAAAATGCGATTTGGCGAAGAATGTGTAATTTTTTCCACATAGTGTTGATTTAAAACCTTTACAAACACTATTGCTTGGTCTTTTCGGACAGGATGTTTTAACTGGTCTTTTCAGCGGGCAAAGAATACTAGTTTTTGTTAGCTGGTAGCCAATTACAGTTTGCTGGTCCATGCATCCGCCACATGATCGGTCTAAACGATTATAAGGTCAAGAGTGAACTATTCTGTTTACCAATTGGTTTCATCTATTGTCCCATTTCGCCGTTTTACATATTTATATAGAACAAAATATTATCCAAACGTACAAACAAAGATCTCCATCTCCCCGATAAGGACTCGACAGCTAACTCTGCTTTAAAGAGATCGTTCTTTAGGGATGATTCACACTTGCTTGCTTTGCGGTGTGTGTCGTGTTCCAGTTTAACGCTCGCTTCCAGCAGCTTCCTCGCCGTCTGAGGCGTGTGAGTTTGTCCTCACTGCTGTCCTACTCATCTGTAGGCAAAGTCGGGACTAATTGCGGCCCTGCTAATTACTGTATGCCCCAATTCCAGTTGCATGCCGTATGCTGTATGCTTGCTTTTAATGAGACAGCTGGCATTATTACGCAATTACATCATTCTATTGAAACTCTCTGCCCACAGAGTAACCGATGGGTATGGAGGGAGACAGAACGGGAGAAAGATAAAACGATATGAATGACAATAGGAGTGGCATTATCTGTGTACGTAAAACAGCGAAACATACAATACAAAAACACACCCTGGTAGCACCACTTGCCTTAAAAGCCTACCGCAGTAATCATTGTCCTGTTCAAACATCACTGCTATCCAAGCATTATGTTTTTCTTCTGAAGAAATGATGCAAAATCTGCCAAGAATGACTGTAAGACTGCTAGGGCCCTATCTTGCATCCGGAGCAAGTGACTTAGTCACTGGCGCATGTGTCGTTGCTAGTTTACAACTGGCGCAGAGCGTACTTTTCCCACCACCGCCACTCGCCGGTAAATTAGGGATTGATCATGCGCCCCAAGGGGCGGTTCGGCGGAAGGAGGAGGCGTGTTCTGGCGCAAACGGTATTTTGCCGTTTCTGAATACCATTGCGCTACTGATCAGGAAATACCTGGTTTAAAGTCAGTGCCGCGTTGTTCAGATGCTATTTTAAGGGCGCATGCTTACATGCGCATGCGATGCATACGGATTGCTTGTGCACCTCGCGCATACACTTTGCTTCTCCCATCTACCTAGCCGCACATTCTTGGTAAATTATTTGGGAAAGAACAGCTGATGCAGCAGTAATAAGTTGTACTTTTAAATCAATGCATCTGCAAACACCGTACAGCAAACACATATTCTCTTGAGAGAGACATCGTGTAGGCCTACATGCCCATAACTTTTAGGATTGATGAGTATTTGATCGTGAAAAACATTGTTTTACCGCGAGTGAGTGTTAAAAAGAATGAATGAATGCGGGCGCGCGTGTGTGCTCTGTTTAAACACACGCAAACTAAACACGTAACGCAAAATACAATCAATGGCAATGTCTATTACCGCGGGGACACATGCATATTAGGATAGCATACAATACTGATAAGAAACAATGTTTATAATGTATTGCGTATATCATTAAATATAACCACAGTTACCGCATATCATATGTTATATCATATACGTTTTCTTTGCCGGAATTTATTTGAGGACTTGTATTTCTGAAGTTGTGGAAGAAAACCCCTTATTCCATGTGTGAATTAGGCCATATTATTTGGCAATAAACTGAGCCATTTGCAGTTTGAAATTCATGTGCATCTGTCTCATCGGAGACTGCAGACGCGCTGTCAAAATATCAACTCGTCCGATTCAAATGCGCTCATGGCTCTTAAAGGGGATGGGAGCTGGCACTCTCATTGGTTTGTTGGACGTTACGCCCAAACCACACCTACGGGTAACTAGGCTGCTTCAGACCAACCCTTTTGACACTTGCGCCGCGACGCAAGTGTCATTTATCCGCCTGTAAATTAGCTATAGCGCCGTAGAACCGCCCACAAAGCTACTTGCGCTTTGCGCTTCCCACTTGCGTTTCAGACCATTAAAATAGGGCCCTAGTCTGACTTTACATATTCCTATGTTCATATTCATATATTATAAAGACTTAAAGCTCCTCCACATGGCAGTGAGTGAAATCAGTGACCTATGATCAGAGATGGCACAGTGTGCATACTTAATGAGTGTGATCCCCCCGGGAGGAGCAAGAGGAAGTCGTTAGGAAAGGGATGTCTATATCGCTCTGTTTGCTCACACATCCACCGTCACCCCACTGTGTGTACAGGTATTGAGGAGCTGAGGAGGAATGGTTGCGCCCAAAAGACACTTCAGGATTTGGACTTCCTGTGCTCGCGGCCGTTTACATTCCAGTTAGAATCGAAGGATTGATACCAATGTTCATTATTTATTAGGAATGGGGAAAAATCACTGTAGCATTGCGGTTCTTTGTACTGTCAGCTTGACTCAGAAATCGTATTGTCATCCTACAGAGGGTGCCATGGTGTTATCGCCTACAGTTTGTACAGTTACAATGTGTAGAACCTGAACCCCGACTGATATGTTACAGAGAATATACAAGCGCACATAAGAATGGGAATCTTGCATCGCAATATTTACAGAATTGCAAGAAATTGATCCTAATGTGCCAATGTATATCGGCAAGAAACCATGGTGATATGGCATGGTGAGGTTCCTGCCTGTCCCTGTACTATACTAGCTACTATATATGTAGCAACAGCCAGGAAGGGAACAGAAAGCCAAAACGTGCAAAACGTTGAAAAAAAGTTTACTACGTAGGAACAAATATATACAACAAATAGATATTATACTATTATTATAATATCATTAAAATTGAACTTTTATTTCTGACATAAATATTTCTGATATATTTATTGCTGATATCTGCACTATAAATATAATCAAAATACTCAGGTCAAATGTTTTGTATAATGTACACTTTCGGCCGTTTGTGTTTCCCAGCAACAGGTGCGTTCAAACCAAACCTAGAACACCACTCATGCACGTACACAGTCACACAGGCACCGATAGACACACACACACACAAACACACACACCACTAGGTCGTACCTGGAGCATCAATTAGTTTCTTGTAGACGTGTAGGAAGGCAGCTTCTGACTCCTTGCTCCTCTGATTGACAGCGTCGATCTAAAGCAGCAGGCAGAGCACAACCGGATTAGGGAGACAAGACACCACAGGGACTCCAGGTTCACAGCAGGCCACAGCGGGCGTCGTGGCTTGACAAGATTCGGGTGTTGATTGTTTGAGGGTGCAATCTCAGAAGAAATGGACGGTGTTATGGTGTTTGGGGTTGATACAGATGAGAGATGTGCCGTGTTTTGCGTTGCGGGTTGCGTTATTGTCCATGGCGAGGTGTTTCGATTGGTCTACATGCCTCCCTTAATGATGTGTGAAATGGGGCTGACTTTCTTGCTTATTCCGGGGTCATAGAAAGAATAATCCAGGACTTGGTGTGATTAATAACCACTCTCACTCATTGTCCCACTCCCCTCAGTCCAACCAACCAGCAAAACGACTCAAAAAGTAGAGAAATATCTAAAACAGGGGGTGTTATTCTGCTCTTCTGGTTAGACTGCAAGAATCTTTAATGACTGAATGAGGCACCACAACACGAGGAAACACAGCGACACCTGCAGTACGCCCGTGTGGACATTTCCCCTCCCTCAACCAACAAGAAGGCTTTGGAAGATTGAACTGAAAACAGGGTGTTTATAAACTCTTACAGAGCACCATTATTCACCAAAATCTTCTAACGGGATTCGAAAAATGTATAATTATATGATCTCAGTCACAGCTCTCAAAAAACAGAGACTATAGCGTAACCTTTGGAATCACAGTAGACTGGCTTATCTACCATTCCAGATGAATTCCTGCCATTTGTGAGGGCAGCCAGCCAGTCAGATAGATAGCCAGTCAGATAGCCAGTCAGCCAGGCAGACAGCTAGTCAGCCAGCCAGCTCTGGCACAGCTTTTGAAGTGAGGGCAGCCAGTGCCAGCTAACTGGGTCATCACCGCTGGCTACAGGAGGCGAGAGGGAGGGGGGTGAGAGGGGAGGAGGAAGACAGGGAGGAAGGAGGGAGGGAGGCCTGGGAGAGTGGGAGGAGGAGGAGGAGGAGGAGGAGGAGGAGGAGGAGGAGGAGGAGGAGGCGGGGGACAGAGGAGCAGCTAAAAGTATGCAGAGTTATTGAGCCTCAGCAGAATACTGTAAGCCGACAACAAACACAACTTGGCACACACTTTCATTCCCCTTTCTCTGACCTGTAGGGAGCTGGTGTTTGCACGACCCAGCAGAATCAGCACTGCTCCGCGACCAAAGAATCCTGTCTGCTTACTCACACATCATAACCCGATTAATGTAGAATAAGTCTGGACCAGCGAGGGGGAGGAGGAGGTGACACGACCTGGCATGGGCCGCAGGCTGACCGGTGAGTCGTGGGCTTACACGAAGGTTGTGTATGATGTGTATCTACGATCCATAATCAAATACAGTATGTAGATCATGTATCATGATCTACTCCAGGCCCTTGGTATATGGTGAACAAGGTGAATCAACGGACCCTCAAAGGACTGAACGGAGGAACGCTCCTGTTTCTACTCTAAGACGAACGCAAATAAAGTACGAGGAGGGGCAGACCTCACACACAACACAGGGACCAGGCCCACTCCGGGCCCTGCCTCTACTCAGACTGTGTTGGGGTGGGTTTGATTTATACATGCAGACAGGCATACTGCCGCAGCGAGACGCCATGCAGCGTCAGCCACTGTGCTGCTCCAGCTGGGGAGAGGAAGACATTAAACATTCTCAGATGGGCTTTAGCGGACAAAACATCTGGAGCCAACTAAGCTTGGCCAAATCCACCAGCCCTTCCCCTCTATGTCGCTCACAAGCTCTTCCTTCGCTCACACACACACACACACACACACACACACACACACACACACACACACACACACACACACACACACACACACACACACACACACACACACAATTGCACAAAATGTACACACATGCCCACAGCTGTTCAAGTTCATCGCTTGCGAATGTATGATGCAGTAGCGAGCAAGTTATGAAGCATGGGAGAGAGAGAGAGAGAGAGAGAGAGAGAGAGAGAGAGAGAGAGAGAGAGAGAGAGAGACTAGAGGCTAGACGGAGGGTAAACAGTGGTTCTCCTCTGGTTCTCTCAGTAATCATGACCACCATGGGTAAGCTTGAATAAAGACTTTTTCCAGTGTTGACTGCATTGGTCTAAATCTACTACTATTTAAATATGGACCTTCAATTTGCTATTTTACATCAAACTTCAGTGTTTCCCTTAGATTTTTTTGTAGCAGTGGTGCTGTGAGTTGGTAACCTAGCAACTCTAGGGGGGCTGGGGGCATTCCCCCCCGGAAGAAAATTGTGACAAATATCCCTTCAAATGGTTACTTCGGGTGAGATTCTTTGGGGAAAAATGTAAAGATTGAGCTTCCAAATATGGCATAACAACCAATAGAGTCAAGGTATCTTCTGAGACCAGATCATTGTACAAATGTGCCTGGAACATGGCAGAAACTATTTTCCAATTTTTTTTTAAAAATCTTTTAGCTTCAGTTTATGGCTGATAAGACTTGGACTGGCTTTGTGTTTTGAGGGAATGCATTTAACTGTTACAATATGTACGTTTATCATGTTTGTAGTGAAATTCGGATCAAATGCTTCGACACACGTTGGGCTGTTTAGGGATGATAAGCAGATTGCACTATTTCCTGAAAGATCCTTCTACAAATTCGTTAGTACATCTTGCCACTTAATATTGATTCTAAAAACATGCTAGAGTTAAATTCCAGGGGGGGAAGGTTGAGAAGCCGGGGGTCCAACAGATTAGGCATGGCTACGTCCCCCTTTATGACATCCTGAGGAGGAGGTTCCTCGATAGTTTACCATCTGGTTAACCAACACTATCGTTTTATTGAGGGCTAGAGCCGTTCTCAGCATCCTGACAACTCTCTAGGAGAAGTCCTTGGGTTTGCCAATGCACTGGCCTTCTCCTTGCGGAGCATTTAGAGAAGCAGGGCGAACTCCCATCTGAGGCCTCCGATTATTGTTTGTTGTCTGTTTGTTGTATGATATTGTACAGAAACGATTGACGTGGGCCAAAATTAACACCACAATCACAGCACTTACACTCTGCGTAACCAACGCCAAGCAAACACCTCAACTGGGCTCCTTTTAAACTATAAACCCTACTGGTGTAGGTAGGTGGCCTCAGTGTGTGTGTGTGTGTGTGTGTGTGTGTGTGTGTGTGTGTGTGTGTGTGTGTGTGTGTGTGTGTGTGTGTGTGTGTGTGTGTGTGTGTGTGTACTTCTAAGGATGCTTTGACAACACAGTCTTTTTTTGTATTGTTGTAGTATATATACAAAATATATTCTTCCCACCAGTTTGCAAATTAAAAACAGCTGCCAGACAGATACAGTGCCACAAGAGGACTTCCAATGAGCAGAGAGGAAGAGAGGGAGAGAGAGAGAGGGAGAGAGAGAGAGGAAGAGAGGGAGAGGGAGAGAGGGAGAGGGAGAGGGAGAGAGAGAGAGAGAGAGAGAGAGAGAGAGAGAGAGAGAGAGAGAGAGAGAGAGAGAGAAATAGAGAGAGAGAGAGAGGGAACAAGTGGGAGGGAGAGGGAGAGGCAGATAGAGAGAAAGAGGCAAGGAGAGAGAACGAGAGAGAGAACGAGAGAGAGAGAGAGAGAGAGAGAGAGAGAGAGAGAGAGAGAGAGAGAGAGAGAGAGAAAGAGGGAAGGAGAGAGAACGAGAGAGAGAGAGAGAGAGAGAGAGAGAGAGAGACACACACACACAGACAGGAAGTCTGGCAAGCAACCACCCAGACAGAACATGTCAAGGTTTACGAGGTGTTTGGGAGGGCGTATGGAGAGGAGGGACTGTTGTCTTGAATGGAAATGACAAAGCTGCAACAGAACAGTTTGTGAGTATGGTCAACAGAAGATAGGAAACAAAATCATATGAACAAGAATGATCATTTCGTTTTTTTGGAAGTCACAATATCTAGTAATGCTCACCTCTGCCTGAAAGCCTTTGAGCAGTGGAGCTACCTGCTTCCGAAGGTCCTATGAGACATAAAACAAAGAACAAGGATTTAGTTTATACAGTATATAAATGTGTTTTTATTAATGGCTTTTGTGCCGAATAGAGAGTGAAACAGTGACAACCGACCATAGAGGGAGTGACGTGGCAAATAGCTATTTAGCATTCAGCAGGCAAAGGTGGGAATCAAACCCGGACGTATTGTACCGCTGTATTTTTCTGTGAATGCGGGTTGAGCCAGCCAATGATTACAAGGTTAACCATTTGAATCATGATCTTGAGGGTAATGGTACCAGTGACACTCCTACAGACATATTCAATACAAAAACGACTACATGCCCTGTAGGCTGGCTGCGAGAGCAGAGACACAACATATCAGTTCAGTGACGTCACGCACAGATAGTCCAGCCAGGTACACTTCCAAAGGCAGGGCAGGAAAATGTTTTAAGGGTCCTAGTTTCGTTCAAACCAACATTAACATTAATGTTATTAAAATCCAGAGGTTGAATAATGCATCATGTGATAATAAAAAATACGTTCCAACCTGAATTAGCCGTGGTCCCAATACATGGGCCTTTTGAGGTGGACACACTAAGTGTTTTTCCACACTTTGACATGAAGGAAGAGTTCCCTGAGCCGTGTACGGCTACAGCGGTATGGTGTGCACGCCTCCCGCTAGCAGCGGTTAAAGCGTTGTCCAAACATTTCTGTAGACCGTTGAGTAGGGGAGGCCTCAACGACATGTGACAAAGGGACAGAAAGGAAACCAAAAAGAACACGCACACATCTGGTTTCAACATAACACTGTTAACCTGGAACAAGATGGCTCCCCAGGCCCTGGTCCACAGTGAACACCAGCACTCAACACCGGCACTAGACACACACGCACACACACACACACACACACACACACACACACACACACACACACACACACACACACACACACACACACACACACACACACACACACACACACACACAGCAGATGTGCTCTGTGTGACCGTTTGGACAGACAGAGACAGACACACACACACACACACACACACACACACACACACACACACACACACACACACACACACACACACACACACACACACACACACACACACAAACACACACACACACACACACACACACACACACACACACACACACACACACACACACATGCGCCTGGTAATGCCATTGCATGCTGCTTGAAATTGATGTACAGAGACCTTGAGTGAATAAATCCCATCTTCTAGGTGGAGGTCTGAGCAATGAATAATGGCACTTTAAAAAGTAGCGAGCATGTGGGTGCTAAAAGTCAAGGCTCGGACGGGACTGTACTTTCTTCCTTACATGGAACAGAAAAACCAGGGGGACACTGGGCTATTAAAAGAAGTGTTGGTCAAAGCGAGGGGCAGTGAATGCAGGAAAGAGGAGTGGTGGCTGAGGAGACAGCACAGAGAGGAAGTTTCAGCCTTCCTGGAATGAGGACCATTTTGGTAAAAGGCCTCCCCTCCTTGCAGTTATTTTTATGAATGTGTGATTATGACAGAATATGCACTGTATTGTATTAAAAAAGAGTAAATGATTGTCTAACACAATCCAATGGTAGGTTTTCACTGGTTTAACCAGTATATAAATTGTGCTCAAAGTTTATCAATAAATATATGCTAATGTGTGTTACATATTACTTTATATTAAGAAGCAGAATGGCACAGGCAAAGTGGAACGAGCATAGACACATACGCATGTAGAGTAGTCAACCACAAGGCATTGCAGAAATTTGAAAAGGAAAGAAAGAAAGAAAGATTCTCTCGCCCACCCCTGACTGCTTCCTGTTCTGGACAGGAGCCCAGAACTCCAGGGGCAACAAGCCTGTAGGTCCACGCACACGCACACACACACACACACACACACACACACACACACACACACACACACACACACACACACACACACACACACGCACGCACAAGGCAGTGCTCTACAGAAAGATGCAGAGAGAAAGATTAGAAAGAGGGCAATGGAGTGAGAGAAAGTGCAGCCAAGTAGCTGGGCTCCATTGAGGGTCTTTCTCCTGGAGCAGTGTGCCTTGAACACTGGCCCTGCGTCCACTCTCCAGGAACACACAGTCCTGGACACAAACAACCCATTTATGACCAAAGAAAAAAAGAGGAAAAAAATGATGCTACTTCCTCTCTTAAGATTTTAGGGCAGTTCCCCCCCCACCTTGGTGCCGGGCAAGGACACAGAGCATGCGGCTTTTCATATTCAATCTGCATGTGTTTTATGCCGTGGTCCCGGGGAGCTAATGGCAGGGGCCAGTAAGTGCATGCGGCTCTTGAACCTTGGAGAGTCTGACTGATGTTGTTGCCATTGCAAGTAGATCACCCTGCTCCTCACACACACACACACACACTCACTCACTCACACATACACACATACATACACACACACACACACACACACACACACACACACACACACACACACACACACACACACACACACACACACACACACACACACACACACAAGCACACAAACAGAGAAGACCCAGGTACAACTTTTGCATTTGGGTGAAATATAATTCATAGTCATGCTCGGTAATCCTCTCCCTTTCTGTCACTTTGTTTGTGTGTGTGTGTGTGTGTGTGTGTGTGTGTGTGTGTGTGTGTGTGTGTGTGTGTGTGTGTGTTTGTGTGTGTGTGTGTGTGTGTGTGTGTGTGTGTGTGTGTGTGTGTGTGTGTGTGTGTGTGTGTGTGTGTGTGTGTGTGTGTTTCTGCATGCACGTCTGTCCAGTCAGGCTGAAATGAATGTTTTATTTGGGGGCTTAGCTTTACTTGGTGAGGGGGGTGTTCCGGGTGTGTATGTGTCACAGGGGGAGGGCGGACAGAATGAGAAACGAGGGTAGTGACTCACTGCATGCTCGCAGTAATAAGGTGTGCGTGTGTGCCTGTGCGTGTTAACCTAAAATGCATCGAAGGACAGAGTTAAGAGAAAGACAGGACATGCCATAAGAGATCCACAGGGATTTAACAACAACCACATGGGCAAACGGCATTCAGGTGGGCTTTCATTCCCTAAAATGACAATTTCCCAATCTTCCAACTGTTTTTCAATTGGCAATTTGAAGAGTTTCAAAACGCTTGCGGAGGATATGCCACTAAGTGTGTGTTTGTGTGTGTGTGTGTGTGTGTGTGTGTGTGTGTGTGTGTGTGTGTGTGTGTGTGTCTATGTGTGTGTGTGTGTGTGTGTGTGTGCCATGCTTGGGACTAAGATAGAGACGTCTTGTCTCTTTCACATGAATCAGTGTTTTCATGTGTGTTGAATCATCTGTTGAGACGTTACAACACTGATGTTCAACAAAGTATGACAAAAATCACACACGCATCCACAAACACACCCACAGCCATAAACACACACACACACACACACTACAGACGGAAATGAAACGGTGGTGTGGTGAGATGATCCCAGGTGTCTTCTGTTTGTTCAAGGACAGAAAAGGGGCTCACCCCTTTAGAAGAGGATGTGACATCAGGACCATTTCAACGACACTCACTGCTTATGGGTGATATGCTTTTCTGCTCCCCGAGCTGCCCTGACATAGTGTGCTCTGTACTCTGTTTAGCCGAGGTCTTCACTCTCTCCATGAGAGGCAGAGATCCCTGGGACTATGTCGGGGCACAGGGAACAATGATCTGAATTATTTAAACACGGCAAGACTCACCGTCACAGATTGTCAGATGTTTTCTGCCTCTGTGGCTTTTGAGTTTTCTCTCTCTCTCTCTCTCTCTCTCTCTCTCTCTCTCTCTCTCTCTCTCTCTCTCTCTCTCTCTCTCTTAAATACATACATACTTACGGTTTATATATATATATATATATATATATATATATATATATATATTGCACGGAACCTACAAACATAACATCAACCAAAAAGAGCAACATAACATAAACAACAACCAGTACCCTCAGTTTGGATACTCTTTCTTGGAATGAGGTCAACCTCTCTAGTGCACCCCTCCCCCACTGACTCCACAAACAGCAAACACAGATGAGTCCGGATCCCGATCCACACCCCAGCCACCCCCCCCCCCCCCCCCCCCCCCCCCCCCCCACTGCCCTAACCGGTAGAGGGAAAGGGGAATTGGGCAGAACACTAAAGGACAAAAGGGTGACCGTTGAAAGGAGGCTCAGAGACATGCCCCCCCCCCCCCCCCAGCTCGACCAGACAAGACGATCAATCAACTGCGGCCGCTGGAGACCCCGTCCCGCTCCCGGTGGGGCGATAGACGCGCAGGTGAGAGAGGACGCCGAGGAGAAAGGGCGGCGGATCATAATTAGCTATGAATCGCGGGCACGGTGTTTGGCTGCCGGGCGACTGCGGGAGAGCTATTTTTAGTGGTGGCTTTGGGACAAGAACCTGCAACGCAGCCAGCCGCGCAAATTGGAACATGCACGGAGGCCACATGAAGCACACCGCTTCTGCGGCGCTGCATGTGTGTGGCCGTCGCCGGGCCAGAGCTGCATCGGAGAGAATGTCTTCCTGCGAAACACAAATAAGGGCGCGGGGCCGGCAAGGAGACAAAACACCTCCAGGGATTGCCCTTGGGGTTTAGGTTGACCTTGTATGGATCGGTGCTATTTGACCATACACGTTAATCATAAATGCACGTTTTCCTACCTGGAAGGAGTATTGTGGCTGTAACAATAACAGTAAAACGGAGCATAGAAAATTCACATTGCAACGAGAAACTGATGTGAATGCAGAGATTGTGTCTTGGTGTTGAATCCCACCGGGCTGCAGTGCTCGATGAGCCCGGTGGAGGCGGCAGGGAGACCTCCGAGGCCGAGACATATCGGGACAGCAGATGTGCTTAGCATATCCTTCTTCACGCATTAGACAAAATACACCACTTGCCGTTTGCGGCCCGCATCAGATTCCTTAAGCGAGAGTGAGAGTGACAGATAGGGGACAGACAAAGGCAACAAGAGAGATGGACAGAGGGATGGAGGGAAGGATTGAGAGGAGATGAGAGATGGAGAAAGAGACATGAAGAATGTGAAGGAGAGGGATAGCTGAGAATAGCTATTAGTAATTTAAGGATAGTAATAACGAATCCACATGTTTAGTACAGCCCATCTAATGATGTTAGCTAGACAACGAAGATGCCAACAGCCATAGGCATTAGGGCTGGGCGATAACTCGATTACGATTATTAATCGCGATAAATCTCACGTCGATTACGACGATAAGCATTAGATATAAATGCTCGATATGAAAAAAAAATTAAATAAAAAAATGTAAAAAAAAATTAAAAAAAAAAAATTAAAAGAAAAAAACATTTCTGATATGGATTTACCCGACAGCCAATGCGGCAGAAATAAACAAAATAGTCAGATCGCAGTTTTGCGGTTAATGCCCAAGTACACGCCCATTCCCTGGTGCATGTTTGAGCTTCCGTTACACACACACACACACACACACACACACACACACACACACACACACACACACACACACACACACACACACACACACACACACACACACACACACACACTATCAACAACAATGAAAATAAGAGAAAAAAAAAAGATATATTTTTTATATTATTTTATAATATTTTTTTAAATATTATATATCGTGATTAATATCGATGTCGATCGATATCGAAAAAATAATCGTGATAGTATTTTTTGCAATATCGCCCAGCCCTAATAGGCATTGTCTTGTCTTACACTTAAAGCCAAACGTAAAGAGAACTTCTTGCTCTGGACACCATAGGGACTTTTTAATATTGATGTAAGTTTTACATAAAAGCTACCAAAATTAATTCAAAACAGTATTTTGCAGAGAGAGAAGTAGGTTGGGGAGATCACATGAGATAAGGACTATGGCCCTCCTTAGACAAGAACTTTGAAACTCTCTCTTTTGGTATTTGAAAACGATGATCGTGGCACAAAGGGAGGTGTTTTCTCCGTCGAAACAGACCGGAACGGATGCACGACAATGCCAACGAAATATACAGGACCATGAATATCTTCATAGGCAGGAAACAAAACAACATGCATTTTTAGTGGACACGGCTTCAGTCACACGCACCCGCGCATCACTCAATCAATTGTTGCCTTAGGAAACTAAGCACCACTATGCAACAACAACAAAAATCACCATTGTTGCACAGTCCTATGTTGGATATCTAAAAGATTGGGAGTGGGTTTAGTGTGAATAGCTGGCGTGCGCCTATCTATTGCAGGCTCCCAGAGTACATGAAGCGTGCACGTGTGTGCATGGCTGCATTCACAGACACTGACTCATTAAGGTCAGCAGTGAGGGACAACATGGGGGGGGGGGGGGGGTCCCATTCTAAAAATAACACGCAGTGACCCAGCAGGAGTTGGGATGGATGGATATCATTTATCAATAAAAACACTCGACATTATGGATACATGTAAGGGATAATGTTCAGCAAGCCGGGACATTATCGCGAAATAATCCCCTGCATCAACCTAAATGATCATCAATAATGATCACCTCGCTGTACATTTGACCACAAATTACACAGCTTAGCTCTACTAAAGATATAAATAATTGACCAAAAAGGTTTTACAACAATATGTAACAACTACATATATATATATACATAAACACACACCTACATACCTATATACAGTATATATTTATTTATAAATATATATATATAATATACAATACATATATAAATATACACATATAGAGAGCCAGAGGACTAAGAATCTTCCCCCTCCCCCAGTCTGAAACCTGACCTGAGTCCAGCCTGTGTCTCCCACCGCAAGACCACCCACAGCCCAAGTGCAAATTTTCACCAGGGGGGGTAGAACGGAGAGGCAGAATAACACAAACCAAAGTACAACGGAGGAGAGGTTGTGTTAAAATGACTTTAAACACATTGGACTCATGATAGGAAAATAATGGCTGATCAACAGTCTTTCACAGACTCAATAAAAGAACAAATTGAAGCCCACACAGCGACTAAAATCTCAATCATTAATTCCACAAAGCCAAGATCCGTGTCCACTCTGATTCACCAGTTGAATTACATTAGGAGGAACTACCAGCGCTGCAAGTGTGGCTATTTCAGTTCTAGTTAAAATCGCTACGCCCACCAGAATTGTCCCGTTGGTTCCCGCTTAAAGTGCAAACAAAAAGAAAAGTGGCTCTTTTCAGTCCAATTTGGGTAACCTATAGTTGAATGGCTTCAACACCAAAATATAGAACAAAAGTAAAATAGTATTCACTCTAGGAAATATTTTTATTTACTTTTGTTCTAGGTGACAAGTATTTGGTCTAGGTATGGCTCTGTTGTCAGCTTCATCTAATAGTGATGGGATTGAAGGTTTAGCTTTGGTGTTCCAAGCTCTACCCCTAGCCACTGCAACAAAACCTCTGACTTTTACAAAAGCTACGTCCAACCCCGAACTCACGTTTTATGGCCCAACAAAAATGATCCTGGCTGAAATGCCATCTGACTTCCTTTGGATAGGGCCTTTAAGATTGCTTTGCTACAGAGAGTACATATCCAATAAAATAAATACTTTTCACTTGAAGGATTGCTGTTAGGGCACTTGGGCCCATCAGGTTTGTTTATATGTTAAGATCTCTCATTAGAGAGAGTTCTCCTCATATTGTGAGCAATCCCTCTCTCTTTAAACCATCATATCACTAATCCAACTTCTGGTACAGCCCTAATTCTTTCTATGCCCATTCAAAGTCTGTCCTGTTTTATTCCTAGAACAACACATGTATGTATTGTACTGGGAAAATTATATTTTCACATTCTGTTTCTCTTGCTGCCATTTGTTGCTATGTGCCTGTTTTCTTGACCCCCCTCAGGAAGGTTAAGAAGCCGGGGCTCCAACTGATAAGGCATGGCTACGTCCCCCTTTATGACATCCTGAGGAGGTTCATCGATAGTTTACCATCTGGTTAACAAATACTATAGTTATATTGGGAGGCAGAGCTGTTCTCAGCATCCTTACAACAGTGTATAAGACCTTGCTTCTGCAAATGCATTGGACTTCTCCTTGCGGAACGCCTGGAAAGAAGCAGGGCGAACTCTCATCTGAAACCTCGGATGATTGTTTGTTTTCTGATGGTTGTACCTTTATTACTTCATTAAATTAGCCTGATTGTTATAAATTCGGATGACTCTTTATTCCTACTCAGTTTACACTGAAATGATTGACCTGGGACAAATTCCCATCACAGCATGCATACACATTCAATATTTGCACAGCGGAGTAGTTTGAAATGTGTCCGTGAATATAAGGAGTGGTGTTAGAAAGGTCTTCCATGGAGGAGGTGGGGTTACTCTGTTGGGTGCAGATGAACTTCTAGCAACCAAAGAGGACATACAGGAAGGTTTAATGCCCCCTGCTCCCCCACAAATCCTCTTTTTGTGCGGTTTCCTGGGGAGCAGTTCTGCAAGGCAAAGAATAACTTACTCGTTGACACAATGCCCTTTCGGACTACTCAACGACCTTGTGCAAAACTGCTGTGTTGAACAGACAGGGTTGACGTGATTCCAGAGTGGCATGATGTCTGTTTGATTAAAAGCCAAGCAATAACAGAGCGTCTTCCAGATTGACCTATCTTATGACAACACCATAGAGAATAAACACATGAGTCGAAGCAATAGTTAATAAAGTAAATAATTTCAGCCTATCATCTAATGGGCGCTTTTGCTTTCTTACTCCTATGATGGTTCAAATGTACTACTGTTCTAGTACAGAGTCCACCCTGTCCCTCCACCCTCCTACACGGCCCTCTGGAGGGGGGTGGTGCAGGGTCAAAATAGCTGCGTCATTCCAGGATGTGCGTCAGCAGGAGGGTAAATTATTGAGTGGGGGTTTCAAGACAAAGTCAGCCCTTACATTCATTTACAGTGTGAAAATGCAAATATAGCCCCCCCCCCCTCATCCCCCACACATGGACACACACACTCTCTCTTTTTATTGAACAGTGGTTTTTGCTCGCCCACTAAGTCCTCCTCCCCGTGGGCTGAAAGGTGGCATTAAAGCAGCTGATTGGCTAATGAGAGAACTCAGAGGCAGGAAACGGGGTTGCTCTTGGCTAATATAAGCAAATGGACATGCTGTCTGCGGACATTGGCTTTTTGCTACTCACTGTCTAAAACTGGCAGCTGTTTTGAGGACACTTACCATAAAAACGGAACCAAATATATAGATTTAGAGCTATAGATAGTGGCACATCTCATGGGCCGACTCAACGCTCAGAAGAGGATATTGGATATATTAATAGAATAGAATGTAGGTGTGATTGATTGCACTGTGTCTTTGGGGCATGAAGCCCTTTGTCCTCTTCATTTACGCCCTATATTCCTTATCATTACTGTAGCCAAGACAGTGAAATTAATAACGAATTCAAAATGATAATAACAACAAGAATAATAATCATAATAGCAACAACCTTATCTACACAGCATCTTAAAGTAGATCCGAACCATACGCATATAAAGGCGGCATATTCCCCCTCCAAACCCCCCCACCACCGGCACCGCCTCTCAGTCAGATGATACTCCTGTCTAACAGGTGAGCCACTGTCCTCTCTGTTCTCCAACCATCCTGCCGCCTTTACTCCTGCTCACCCAACACATTCCTCAGCCAGGCTACATTACAGCTCTGCCTGTGAAATCAATAGCAGGCCATTTAGAAGAGTTCAGAGACGAGCTTCACAGAGCGACCAGGAAAAAACGAAGAAGGGGAGTTTTAGGCTGTCTGCCTTGTGAACATCTCTCTGGCGTTGTGGTGTTAAACAGGCAGGGCTGTAATTAACTGAGCGAGACGCTAGTCAGCCGGAGGATTGGCGCTGTGCCAACGAATCAGCCCTAATTACTATATTCATTTTGTCAGGAACGCTCATTTTGCCGCTCCCACTGATAGGGTATGGCAGTCTGGGGGAAAACTAACTCAAACGGGCAGTCCTGTACGTTTCTCAGAGAAAAGAGGAGGACCGAGTAGGGTGACAAATAGAGTGCAAACGACATCAAGTCAACTCCGTCGCTCGGCAATCACGTTCAATGGGCCATTGACTTGACCATACTGAACTGGACGATATATCTCTATTCTGTTTGCTGCTAATCTTTATCACACATATTTTATTGCACGTTATTGTACATACTGACCTAGATACTATCTGTCTTTATTCATCTTATTTTGTCTTTATCTCCAATGGCCTGGCCACTTCGGCTGCATTAATTCAAGAATTTCCCTTTGAGGAATCGGAAAAAGTTATCTATCTAGCAGAGCAAGTACACTTTATGTCTGGTTGGATTGAAATACAGCTCAAGTCAGTTGAGAACCACAATTCGTCAACATTTCAACAAGTCACAGCTGTACAATTACCTAAATGCAATATTGGAATGTCTGAACATTTGGGACACATGGGACGTCATATATAAACTGATTTGACCATAAGTATGCCTATTCAAACACACCAAACAACGTTCTGCTTGTTAGATGTTTTGAGATGACAGAATATATAAGTGATATAATGTTCATAATATTATTAAAATTGATTATCAAAATTTTTGAAAAATGTATAATTAAAACAAATCTATAAGTGGATTGTAAAAATCTGATAGTGGTGATTTTACATTTGGACATTTAGAAGTGCAAGAAATATCACCATTATGCGATTGCATACATGTGTTTAAGTAAAGTAGGTACTTCAGTGTTGAGCCATCTGTCTTTGGTGCTGCACCTGTTTCCCGCTACTGTACATTGCATTCCTTCTTATGTAGGCCAAAAAGTAGCTTTTTAGATTTATTAAACTAGCGTCATATCTGAGCACCAATATTTCAAAGTAGGTTCCTCTGTCCTATTTTAATCATTACTGTCTAATTGTAGGTCATGTATTTATTGGTGCAAGAACAGGTCATCAACTGATGAATTATCTGGGCTTGGTGTATAAGTTATTCTGGAGTTGTCCTACCTGGGTCGTAAGCATGCCAAAATTTCTATTGACATAATTTAAATTGTGTGGAAGAAATGAAATGACCAAAATATCCAAAGACTCTCTTGTGGATTTACTGACAACGCAAGCGGAAGTGCTGGCTCAGGCCTTGGTTGGACAGGAAGGAGCAGCATTGGACCAGAGGTCGAGGCAATGACCTCTTTAGAGATCAGGCGTCCTCATTGTCAGTGTTGGGTAGCCTTAGTTTTAAAAGTAACTTGCTAAATAACAAAATTACTGCCATTACGTAGGACTGGGAAATTGATCGAACTTTGATCACGATTTCGATTTTAGCGTCAAACGATCACAAAACTAATATAAACAAGTTTTCATTTTTTTTATTAAATGTTTTATAGAAAGTGTACATAAGAACAGCTGGATACATATCTGTACATTATTTTAGATTTGAAACCATTTTGTGTATTTTTTTAAGGCAAAATTTTCTCAGTTACAAAGTGTTTTTTGGGAGAGACATGCTGAATAAATGCATCATGTTTTCAAACTCAAAAAATAATCGATTGAATAATCGTGATTTAAATATTGACCAAAATAATCGTGATTATGATTCTTTTCCATAATCGAGCAGGCCTAAATTAAAGTAACTAGTGACATTACACTGAAACCTCGGGAAAAAAGGGAATCACAAGCCCCTTTATGTTTCATCTGCACATCTGCAGGAGGCGGACCACTGCACAGAGTCCACGCGACTCTGTTCCCAGAGTCATCTCAGGCCCACCCTTCTCAATCCTAAATGGCATCTTCACTTTTCAACACCATCATTTAGCAAATCTCTTCTCTCCTAAAACGTTTTAACACATATTGGATGTCTTACATTTGTCTCCTAAATCATATTCCATATTTTTCGTATTTATAATATGGGCAATCGAATAAAAGCTTGATGCATAAAACGTTGTTTGAAATGCATTTTATTCACTCCCATCGCTGACCAGATCACTCTCCACTGAGCGGGAAGCTCAGCCAGCTGCAGCAACACGCTGAGTCTGCACTTCAAAACAGAAGGTCAGCTTATTCAATTCTTTGTGGCACAAGACACAAAAAAAGCAACTGCCTTATCACTAGGCACAGTTTTTGACCTAATAGAATAAAAGTAAATGCTACATGCAATGGAAAGTCTGGATTTAGCCCAAATGTCCTGCTTCCATGTTTTAATACTTGCCCCATAGCTTCAGTTTTTACAAATTTTATTAATTTGCCCTTCCTTAGCCTATGACAATGTTGCTCAATCTCTCCTCAGTTTTGTTTATTAGCACTTGAGCGCGGAAGCAATGATGTCTTAAGTGCTGTCCCATACCTTCCCTAAACCCTACCACTACGCACCAACTCTCGCACTACCTCACTGCACCGTAGTATAGTGTCCCAGTTCGACTATGGGTGTAGTGCCGTGTAGTACCGATGGCCCTATGAACGGAGTGAAGGCAGTTGCTAGCTCGCTGAGGTGGACGACAGAGGAAGAATCCCACAATCCAACAATGGCAGCCAAACTGAAGAATACAAATGTGATTATAGATTAGTAATATGTTGATAGAAGTAAATGCTATATCTGTCGGAATGTCTTTCAAAAGTCAAATTTGAATTCATAAAATCAAGAACTGAAAAAGGAAATGTATTAGTCATCTTGAGTCTGCGATCTACATCCCAACTGCTGGGATTTTACCAATCCATTCCATTTGCTGGGGCCACTGAAGGAAGGCCCCAAAAATGTAGTTTGAAGGGGTTGGGGAGGTAATGGGACACAGAAGGGCTAGACATTATAAATGGTAATCATACGATTTCTATCTATGCAGATGTGTTGGTTCGCATCCTTAACCCAGAAAAATCCGCTAAGCCATTGAACATGTCGTGTACAAAAACAGCATTCACCACGTGGCGAAGGAATTTCTGAAATATTTACGATAAAGAGTCAAATCTATTAAAATGATAGTAAGCCCAACCCTTAGTGATGAATTATATATGATGACTCTTCCTTTACCAGCAAGATTAAAGGATAAAATACAACTGAGCTATAGCAGGGGCATCGGAGTGCTTGGAAAATTTATGGAAATGATTCTCACCCTCTGCTTACATTTCTCTTCAGGCACCAAGCTAGAGTCACCTCTGTGTAAGGATCAATAACAAAACTGATATCTGGGAGGAGTGGACCAATGCAGTTAGAAGCTACAATAAATAGCAGGCTCCTTTAACCAGTTCAGATGCATTCAAATGCAACAGTTCAAAATGCAGCTACAAGGACACTGGCTTCCCAAAATCCTTATCAATTGGACACATTCAATTGGGACCCAAATAAAAAACACACTTAGGCCCCGTCCACACGGAGCCAAAACGGGCGAAAACGATCCGGTTTCGTTTTATGTGGTTCAGGAATATCTCCCTAAAGACGTAATCATTGCGAAACCGCATCGAGCTATAGAAACGCTGTTGTAAATATTCAAGGTGCTGGTTCTCCACAGCAAAAAGTCGAGCGCATCAAGCCTGCGTGCTGTATACAAACATTCAGTCACGAGGAGATTCAACCTTTTAAATTGAGCAGAAATACTTTTTAATGTACAATTAGTAATACAATTATCAAGGGGCTGTATTTAAAGCTACAAAAAGAATACAAATAAAAAATAATAATGATAATTCAACGCCACTCTGACGTCCCCCAGCTGGTGGGGGGCTAATGACGTCATCATTTGCGTTTCAGGCATCCACAAGAATCCTAACACGATCAATGGTCAATGTTTTTTCCTCTACAACTTCAAAAACACTGAGTCGTCATGTCAATTTGGTCAAAGAGAACTTAACACATATGATATGCGGTCCTGTGGCCGCAACTGTTGGTCTATTTAATGATATGCAGCAATATACAAACATTGTTTGTTACCAGTATTGTATACATTTGCTTGTATTCATAATATGTGTCCCCCCGTTAATATACATTGCCATGGACTGTATTATGCTATACTAAAAGTTATGGGCTTGTACACGATGTCTGTGTCAAGAAAATATGTGTTTGCTGTACGGTGTTGCATTGATTTAAAAGTACAACTTGTTACCGCTGTATCAGCTGTTCTTTCCCAAAAATGTAACCAACGTTATAATTGACCCTAAAACGAGATTTTGTTTTGGAAGGCTGGGATATGCTTTGCTCGAGTTTTATTATTTTTATTATTATTATTTTAACGCATGGCATAGCACGTGCCTAGGCACGTCAAAATAGCATCACCAACTGTGCTATCCGCTAGGGCATTTAGACCAGGTCTGCGTCGGTCAGTGGCGCGACTGCTTTTTCGATCTGTAAGATAGTACCATGTATCTTTTGCGCCGGAACACGCCTCTGCTTTTCGCCGAAACGCCTCTCAGGGCGCAAGTGTCGTGGCGCGAGTTTGCTGCGGGGGAAAATCTGCTTTACGCCAGCTGATTATACATGTGTCAGTGTAGAAAGTCAATTGTGCTGTGTGCAAGATAGGGCAGAGTCTCAAAGATCTACAACTTCCTTGCGGCCAGGTCGACTTTGGAGTTCATTGAACATAAAATGGTTGAAGACACACAAATTGATAAAACAGAGATTGAATGGAAAAAGAATATGTGAAATGATGTCTTACAACATATAATGAGTCCAAGACCCCAACGATAATGTAACATCTGAAACAGATCATACCGGAGTCAGTATAGGCAGTTCATGTGGGATACGCAGAAAAGGAAAGGCTGACTAATCCATATGTTGCTGCGGAGAAATTACTTACACTGGCCTACTCAAGGGAAATGTTTGGAAATGAAAGGTTCATGTTGATGGGAATTAACCGGAAGGGAAATATTGGGAGTGACAAACTAGCCATAATATTCACATTAAATTAGGAGAAAAAGAGGCTAGGAGATACTGGAAGGAGTAAAGTCCTCCTTCCTACGCTGAAAGGTTATAGTCGACGTGTATATGAAAAAAGATTGCCTTGTTACAGGAATGGCAAGGAGAGTTGACCAATGAGTAATAAAGAAATACTGATTAAACAGGGATGACTTTTACTTCATTCAGCGTCATCAACCATCCTAGTTCAGTTGCTGGTTCCTGTTGACGATCACAGCAGGAATATGGTATCTATATTAAATAGTACGGCTCTCCTCGAAACTGGTGTAATTTGTTTGTGTGTATTTGTGTGTGTTTGTATTTGTTGTCTCTTTGGATGATTTAGATAAACAGAGAAGTGTAAGTCATTGAATAATAGGTTGGTACGAGGCATACCTAGCTCCTCCAACCCTCTCCATAAGAGGAGAGATAGAGGGAGAAAGAGTGGAAAAAAAAAAGCCCTGATAAAACCATTCAGTGATTTAAAGCATTTAAAAAAAATTTACTTGGCAGAAGAAGACATTATTAATTGTCCACCTTTTAGCCGTCCGTATCCGAGTCCATTAAGCACCTTAACAAGCACACTCTGCGCTGTATTGAGCAAAATGGTCGGACACAACAACTTACTCCTCTGGGCTTCGCATTTGTCCCATTACAGACGTGTACATCTCTATGATCGGCGAACTATTAGAACATAATTATTTTCCAAACATATCTTTGATAAGAAAATATGCCCCCGGTTACAGGAGCAATCTAATGACATTTTCTCCTTAAACAGGCTATAATCAGATGAGGGCACATCTATACATGCTGGGTGTTTCAGATGGTCTGCCATGCCCTGGCCATGTTCTTTTTTAAACTAGCCTTTCCCTCCTTGACAAGAGTTCACAGAATTCCCAGAGAAGGGGGCCTCTGGTGCAAGGGCGCCCCTCCCCCGGCAGCACGATTAATGTAGTTATAGGTTATTAAGCCCCCACATAAATTGCCACTCGAGACAGTTTCAATGGAAAAGAACCCTAATTTATTGGACAGTTGGAGACAAAACAGTTTTTTTTTGTTTTTCCATTTATTCATCAACACTTAGGACTTGGAAGGAGTTTGTAAGGGAGAGGGGAGGGGGGAGGGGGAGAGGGAGGAGGGAGCCATCACGGGATTCCTGAAAAGGAGTAGAGACGAGAGAGGTGAGGGATGGCTGAACTTGGGGGAGGGTTGAGGGTTCTTCCATGGCCAGAAACAAAGCAGCCCGGGAGGAGAGAGGAGGAGCCCTAGTATCCTTGATAGGCTTAAACAAGCCAAGCCCGTAAAGTCTTTGGCCTTTTCACGTTTTCTAAATAGACATTTTGTCATTTGGGCCACTCTTCATTGTTCCTAGGCATGCATTCTGAACATATGTGACTGCTATTGGCCTATTCCACCCCATTCATTTAATCTCCTTTAAAAAGGTATTTCATCCGGTCATCCAGTTTATTGATAGATTCTTTAAAAGTAAAATAATCAAGCAAGTACCTATTGATAAGCTGCTCCCTTCATAAAGCTTCATGCATCCTGTCCAGTGGTTGTTTCAGAAGGGTGCAGAATGTTTACAGTTACTATAATATTGGTTGTATGCTCTGATTGCTTTCAGCCTCACTTTAGTCACTAATTAGAAGTGTCTGAAAAATGCCTGACTCTAAATGTAATGAACCAAATCAGGACATAGTCCTACTAAAATAGTATATTCTGTGTCGTTATAGTATATTCTATACTCTTATGTGAGCATAAATTCATGGTCACATTTTAATTAACATACTTTATTCATTTGTAGTGATTTACCTGCCACTATAATAATTCATATCTGTTTAAAGAAGCTTCAGGTAAAGTGAAACCGCTCACAACACTCGGCTACTAAGCGACCAGCGACGCTCATCCCCAACTGATCAACATGTGACTGCAGGGGGCGGAGTCGCAACAAATTACAAACTGTTTGGGGGAGTAGTTCCAAGAAACTGGAAACTGTTTGGGGGCGGAGTCCCACGAAACTACAAACTGTTTGGGCGCGGAGTCCTAACAGACCAGAAAACTGTTCAGGGGCAGAGTCCCAACAGACTACAACCTGTTCAGGGGCAGAGTCCCAACAAACTACAAACTGTTCGGGGGCGGAGTCCCAACAAACTACAAACTGTTCGGGGGCGGAGTCCCAACAAACTACAAACTGTTCGAGGCTGGAGCCCAACAGACTACAAACTGTTCTGGGGCGGAGTGCCAACAAACTACAAACTGTTCTGCAAACTCCAGACTCCAGAGCTGCTCAGTGGTAGTCTAGTGAGGTAGTTTGCCAACTACCAATCTGATTGGTGCATTTGGAATCCAAGGAATCCATGAGTTCAGACAGCGTGCCACATGTGTCCAGGTCCCTGTACGCTCCGCCTCTTAACTTCATTTGCACTGGCTCACCATGTTGCCAGTCCAGAATGGCAGATACATAGAGCAAGTTAAACTATTAATGGGAGTTGGCGTTGTCACTCCGCGGGAATGGAGACGTTGCTCTGGCGCAACACACGACCAATCAACTTTATTTTGCATTCTATGGGTTTATTTATTCCGCCTGCAGACCACGGAGCAATTTTGGTAACTCCCATTTTAAATCCCGCCCGTTTTATCACAGGTCTGTTTTTCTAACTGTTCCCGGCGCATGGTCCGTGATTGGTGGCATGTCCTCCTTCCTGATAAGTGGGCGGTTCCTGACACAGTTAATCAATGCTGTGTCCTAGACTTTCCGTCTGGTAAGGGCGTCTTTGCAAGACTGTGGTCCCTGTAACCAGGTAGTCGCTATGTTTGTTTTCTGTTTATAATTAGTCCACATTTCACATGGTTACTATGGTATGTATACTATATCACAGGGATTGTTTTCTTGTAATGTGTGTGCATTTGACCAACTACACTAATTACAAAATACCCAATAATAAGTATACCAGACACTGACATAGTCGTACTACACTGATTCCTCAGAAATATTCAAATGGCAATCATCAACATGCAGGCGCACACACACACACACACACTAACCAGGATGTGAATTCATAGGGGAGGGAGAATGGCCAGCTAAACCTGGCAGCAGACTGGCCTGGGCTAGCCATGCGATAAGAGTTTGTTGTGATTGTGATAGAAGCTCGACAGGAAAGAGTCCAAGGGGCTTGCGCTAAATGTTAAATGAAGTACGGTTATGTGTTGTGCAGATACGACAGTGTATGCATTGTGCGTTGAATAGAGTACTGAATCTGTGTGTGGTGTGTTTGTTCATAAGCATGGTATAGCATTTATTAGTGCTTGGTCTACTACAGAAAGTAAATACACCACTGCTTTTTTTCAGGTCACACAGAGACCTAAAATATAGTATGCTGAATAGCTCAGAAGCCCTGGTACAATGGTCCCCGTCTGTTTAGACCAACAGTCTAGGGTTAAGACGGAATCCACTTTTCTCTTTGCGTCGTGATCCCACAACCGCTTTTAAATGGCCATTTGGAGAGGCGTGGTGGTGTGTGCGTCATCCCACGGTAGTAGCAAAACATGAGCCTCTGAGCACTGGGAATAAAGCAGTGATGGTGGTTAGATGGGTGCAGTCTTGTACCACCAGGCTACGTTTGCCCTGGCATTAGCAACAGATTAAAAACTCAAAATGCCTTTCACTGCATTTTATCTGTAGAAGTACACAAACCGTGTGTCGTCACAGGAGCTATAATGCCCCTTCAAAATAAACAGAAGTCATCATCAGAAATGTAAATTTTACAAGGATGTGTTATCACCCACAATGCACCATTGCTTTGGCTCAGGTGTAAGCATTTTCCCAGATTTTCAGTATTATTCAATACACCGAATTTTGGGGTTAAAAGTACACATCGACTCAAACCAGTGTCCTGATGCCTTCAGGTTAAATTCACAACAGCCTTGAATGAAGTAATACAGGTAGTTTGGAAGCAACGTATGCCATGCAAGCACACACCTCCCAGGCTTGAGACCTGTGGCCCATCCTTCCGCAACAGCAGACCAGCTCTCTTAAGGCTCAGTTGATACACCCTTGGAGACCGTGTGCAAAGGCAGCTCGGGCAACGTGCTCTTTGCCACGGCAAGTTTAGAACTCAGAATATTCTGCCATTTTTGACTGTGCTGCAAATATCTCCGTCCCGGGTGTTACATCATGCACATGTCAACGTTGAAATGATTTCAAGGCATGCCCCCTCCCTTCCCTGAATTGGCATGCCGTTGGTGGTTTCTTCATAGGATCCGATATGCCGAGGGTGTTTCAACTGAACACGCCTTCAGTCTCTCATCTTAAATTCTCTCAATGGAGTCCGCACCATGTCCATCGGGTTCCTGTGAACGCTGGCCATGTGCTCGGACGGCATGCACACAAACACGGCGACTACCACTATGGCTGCTTCTACTGCCACTGCGATGACTACGCACCTCTGGTGTGGTCTTCTTGAACTCCCGGCTCTGATCGATGAGCTGTTTCCTGGCCTGCTCGCTCTCATCCTGTCGGTTGGCCAACACCGCAGCCGTAGCATCCAGATCTTTCTGCAGAAGGTGTGCACAGTGGTGGGGGTGTTAGGAGAGGGGAGAGAGGTACATCCAGTAGTAAGGGCACAAACCCATCATGCTCAAAACCGGTTACAATTAAGGATAGGGGGATTGCTTTTATTTGCAGTTGTCCCTGACTGCCCCCTGATAATAACATAAAAGAGAAATTATTTGAAAATGGTGGAACTTTATATCTTCCTATTAACAATTTAACAAATTTACAAAAAAAATGTTTAGGTTAAATTGCTCTCTAATGCTTCTCAAAAAACGTTGTCGTATAAATCAAGTGATTCTCAATAAAACACGTTTCCAAAATGCATAATGATTATTACTCGTGTCTTAAAAATAATGACCAAGTCATGATACTGACTTCCTAATTCCTTACTAAGACCAGAGATATCCTAGCAGGCAAGAGGAGAGCAGCTGCTAAGGCCACCAAGCATAGCTTCATTAAACTCACGGTCTACAAGTCTCTGGTGGACACATGGCAAAGTTCCACTTCAAAGTACTCCAACCAATCCATATAAAAAACCCTGCTCACACTCATTTACCATGCAAGCTAACATGCACAGAGTGAGTTCTCATACACACATAGTGGTACTATTGTATGACGGTCATGGCTCCACCATAGAGATCTTATGACCTGTCATGAACGGCCATAATACACACGGACATAGAACATATAATGTTGATTGTTTCTTATGGTGGGAGGAATAAAACAACAAAAAAAAGAAAAGATATATCCTTAATTTGAATTTCACCGTACACATGAACCACACAAAGGCAGATAATGATGTGTGCTGCATTCACACGCTTGGGGGCTGAATTGACCTAGAACTCACATACCGGTCTTTTGCCATGGCATACTTGCATTGTTAGCATTTGCCATGCTTAAATTCATTCATGCAGACTGTAGATATTCAAACGTATTATAGTGTCTGATCAAGACATGGATTGCGATTGACCGATCGATGGTCTGCAATACACGACATTCTAGTGTTAATTCAGCTGTGGAACACCATCACATATTGTGGCGTCACGACAGGTTCCATTACTGTGTGGAGTAAGGAAGGCTCTAAATGTGGCATATGCCCCTTTTGTAAAGGGGACTGGCCTATGGCTACGTTCTTTGTCAAATATCACATGAATGGAGCAGCAGTCACCCAACAAGCCCTGCCGTTGACTGACTCCCACGAGCCGAGCTCAGTTTGGATATTGTAATGTTTTTCCAGTCTGGCTACATGCATGCCATTCCAATCAGATCCATTATTCCCCTTCTATTTAAGTCTGGCCAGACCCTTTCCCTTCCTGCCCCGCGCCCCCACCCAAAAACAAACGTTGCGACCACCTCTGGACCAATAGCGTGGGGTTATATAGGCCTACATCTTGCATCGTCTGACTGAATTGGGTACGCGGCGCCTCTCAGAACCGCATGCTCAAATAAATGGACCAAATTGTGCTCCATAATGGCTTTATAATTCCGCTAATGGACAAATTTTGCTGGCTCAGGCAGTGGTGCTTGTCTTACTTAATTTGTTCGGTAGTAAACGCTGATGGAAGAGATTACCTCTACTCCCTGGAGTGCTTGCCTCTGCCAGATGCTATCATCGGCACACGTAAACGGGAGAACACCAGAGGAGCCCGTTTTTTCCCTGCCTTTCTCTTCCTCTTCTGCATGCCTGCTTTTATATGGATAAGATAAAAACACAAAGGAGACGAACACCTCTGGGCCTGGAAGACATTGTGTGTGTGTGTGTCTCTGGGAGTGGTTAACACACACACCGCTGACCTCTTCACTGGTAATAATGACCCGGGAAGATTGTCAGCAGAAGAAATTTAATTTAGGGGGCCTCAAGGGAAGGCCGACAGGCTCACTTTACAAAATGACGACTAGGGTGAAACCTATCAAGGTGCTTCACAGTGTTTATTCTCAGAGTTTGTTGAAACTGAATACAGAACGCCGTTTCATTTATCATGTCACACATACTAAATGAAACTTTATTTTACAAATGTCTGCATGATCTACGGGTAGCTCGGGAACCAAGCAATGTGTTTGGCGACAAACAAAAAACAGCGATGCAAAGTTTCCTCTGACCCAGTTCTACTCCAGTAAGCAGGTGTACAAAAGTACATGCACTTCCAAAACGCTGCTCGCGCTGATGCCTACCGCAGGGACGGGCTGAACTCTGCTTAGTTAAGCCTTCTTGTTCCCAAAGCAGGTTTGACACGGAGCAGGACGAAGCCATCATGTACACTGGGAAGGGCCAGTGGTCGACCCTTAGCAATACCCCAGCCCTCTGTAGACCTCCACTCACATCAACACTCAGCCGCCAGCTAATATCACTGTTTATGACAAGAGACTCTGAAGACTATAATCCATTGAAAACGTCCTTGTGTTTTGTAATTGTGTTTAGTTGTTGAATTGCTCCATGTGTGAATAAGAGCAAACGTTTGATACCACCAAGGTGCGATAACATTATGAGGAGGATTTGCAAACCGTGTGTACACTATGTTCTCGTCCCTTTTTTTGCCAGATGGAGTGTCTCCAGCAACAATGCCACTTGGTTTATTTTCTTTCACTGCTGCTGGTGGGATACATTTTGGACTCGTCACAGCACCGCATCCACTGGCAAGTCTAACAACCCTCATCAGAAACAGCTCAGTCAGTGTTTACACGAGAAAACTTGGTCTTCTACCAGGAGGTCCAGTTTGGTGAGTTTATTATTAGCATGTGGGCAGAGTGGGTCTTTGCTGACCCAAGAACAGAAACACAACTCGACAAATGAGGAAAGATACCAAGTGGCTCTCAATCGGAGTGCCTCAACACAACATGTTGGGGTAAGAGAAGCACCAGACTGGTTCCAGTATATAATACATTTGCCAATAAAATGCCAGGTAATAATCAAATCCCTAATCTATTCCCATGACGGATATCCGAGATTACAACCATGATCAGACACGAGTATTGGCCTGATCAGTCAGCATCCTTCTTCCTCATTCTTTCTCATTGCTGGGACAGCGGCAGTAAGAAAACGTAGAGTTGTGTTGGCCTCGTCCTTTGTGTGTGGGCCAGTCTGGGTGTCTAGGTGGAATTTTCCCCAGGTGACCTCACCTAGCCACAATGGGCCACATTAAGTCTGGAGCCCGCATGTTGCCTCCCTCCACAATCCCTCCTACAATGTCACAGCCAATCACCGCTGGCCACTTGGAGGTGGGTTTAAAGGGAAAAAAAGGACAGTCCGATTGTATTTTAAATTAACTTTAACACCACGTGCATAGAGGCCATTGCAAAGGAAAAAAGGAAGTAGGGAGGGCTATTATGCTGTTCACTGAGCTTATACAATAAATACAAGGCTGATGTGTGATACAAATTGTCTGTTCAGATAAGAATTATTTCATTGCCTTGTGAGACAAATGGTAACATCCAAAGGGATGGAAGTTTGTTAGCAAATTGTGATAGATTGGAATGATAAAATCAATAATGAACTCGTAATGTGTTTCAATGTTTTTGTTTAGCATATTTAAAGAGGCATAATCATTTAGGATCAGGAAATACAATTGATAGCCATATATTGAGTAATGTGGGCTCTATCTATAATGTGACTTAAAGTAAGTTGATTTAGATAAAAGTGTCTGCTAAATGACTGAGCCCAAAAATAATGAGGTGCTTTTTGTTGGTTTGATAATGTGCCAAGGATTTGTGAGGTAGGAAAAGCATTGCAAAACGTAATTCACTGCATCAAATACAGCCAGCAACTACAGTAATGATTGTGAGTACTTTGAGAAAGGCCAAATGCCGACGACAGACTGCACTACCAGCCGGTGGACTTTAGGTCGAACCAACTGGTCTCGTACAGTGACGTCTCTTCGTTCTCTCCTTCAGAGAACCAGAGTTCAGATTAACCTTAATACTTTAGCTGATGGCTGTGTGCGATAAAGAAAAATTCAATAGACTGTCAGCACCTTACGTCTCCCGAGGCACAAGACAGGAGAGATACAACACGTCTTGGTGAGGAAAGATGACTCCATTTAGAGATGTTCCTATAAATCACGCAACATCCCACCCCGGAATGAACCCAGGGTTGATGGATGGCCACATTGAACACATTTTACCAATGTCTGGGGGCACACTGCTGTCAAGGCCCGGGGAAACGCTAGACTTTTAATAAAATGTGTGCGAGGCCATGCTCTGTCAACTTCTATTAAGTCATCACGAACAATCAACAGATACTCCTTTGGTCTAAATAATTATTTTTAAATCCTTCAGATCACCTCTTTCCATCACATAGCTTTTTATCTCACTGCTAAGAAGTAATTATATTACATTGGGTGAATCATAATAAATGGTGCATTAATGAGAAGAACCACTGCTGACTGAATATGAGTGAAAATAAAATTAAATTTCCAAAATGTACTTAATTTGTTAATTCTGGTTTCAAGGATCTAAAGGCCACTTATGTTAGTATGAACATAGGTGAGCTTGCATAACCAAAGTTCCCTCGGTTAAGCTGCTGAAAGAAATGGTTGTAAGTCGCAATTGCTGCAGGTAAGTGCAACAATATGTGGGAAAGCTGACATAACACCTAAAATAAGTTGTCGATATGTTCCCAAATGTTAGAGCATTGCAAAATTAAGGAGTGCAACCCCCAACTGCCGACCAACGCCCTCAACATGAACATTAGAGTAATCTATACCGGTGGAGCTGGAATAATAGAGGGCAGTGGCAGTTCCTCAAGAGATCACAAAGTCAAGTCTGAGCAAGTCTAGAAAGACGGCTGGAAGTCTAACTCCTAGCGGGGCTACTGTTGCATCATGACTGCTACATGAGGTCTAATGGACACCAGTGACTATCCCAGATCACTAGAGATGAAAGCCACTGTGGCTGCAAAATATAATTGCTAGAACTCTGGATGTAGGGCCCTATGAAATCCGCGATAACGAAAACGCGGACGGAATCACGGAATTGGACAATAAAAACGGAATCAACTAATTTTTTTTTTTTTTTTTTTTTTTAAATTATTTTATTAAGCAGGAAAGTATTAAAAGTAACAACGTTACAATTTAAAACGGGCCTGTCTTAGTAAAATAACTGATTTCCAGCAGGTTCCTGTTCTTCAGCACATATAACATGCAACAGGGACAAGGCACATCAGACGTCACATTTACAATATGCAGCGGAATGCAGCGGAATTCGCCATTATTTTGGTGAAATTCAGTTTTGAGGGAAAAGGGAAACAACACAGGTGACATTAACGTCACTGAATGTTTAGCAGTCACTCGCACAACAATGTTAAAAAAAAATCCCCGGTCCACCACGCAAACAATAGGTCCCGCTCCTAACAAGAAGCCGAAGAAGAAGTTGAAGCGCCCGTAATTCGGTTCTAACCCCAAATTCAGAGCCGAACAATATCCAAAACACTTCTATCACTCAGGTGTTTTGTAGAATACGTCAACATACTATCGATTGGAAACGCAAAGATACGTGCGATGACCACTTGAAGTCCAAAATCCATATGAAAAACAATGAACGCCGTAGCCAGGGCACGCCCCTTCAAACAACACTTTGAGTTTATAAAAAAATAGTTTATAAGCACTTTAATATTTATGTCATGTTTTTATTTGAAGCACTAAAAACAGTGCAATGTTGTGATGTTTTAATAAATGTAGTCTTCTATCTGGTTAAATTGTATTCGTTCGCACTTATTTGACACTCGTTCTGATGATTTTAAGTGTAAAAACGGAATTAATGAAAATTAAAACGGAAAGAACGGAATTTGGAAAAAAACAAAACGGAATTTGGAAAAAAATAAAACGGATTTCATATGGCCCTATGGATGTTTATGACAGTCTGTGGCAAAAGTTAACCACCACCTTGATTTCTGCTATAAAAATGTGCACTTCTGAAATGTGGCTTCACATTATTGATGGTGGCACCAAATCTTAACAAATTATTAATTGTTACGATTTGGGGCGTTTGCTGTTTTTTTTTTTTTCTTATCAGTCCTGATTTGGTTGATCGAAAAACCTCAATAATGTAATGTAACAGAATGTCTGTGCCCTGTCTACACCAATGACCAAATCACAAATGGACAGGCATGAAAAGCATAAAAAAAGCACAGTAGCACAGTAAAAGAATGGCACTAAATAATGCACTTGAAATAATGCACAAATGAAAGGGGCCATATGAAGAAAGGCTTGGTTTTACTGGCCAAACCAGCAATCTTTTCAGAATATGTATAACTTAATTTGTCTGGATTCTGAAGGCTTCTTGTCCTTGCACATAAACAGTACAATAAGGAGCTGTGATGTTCAATTGTACATCTCCTCAATCCTATGGCCCCTCTAGTGTCCACTGACTTTACATTAGGTACAGCAGATGACCATGGATTCACCTTCCCTGTTTGACACCAGTCAACTACTGCCCATAGGTCCTCAGTGGGGATGGGTTCATGGGACTTTAGGTAGACAGAGATGGATGTTGTGCTCCCATCCTGTCCCGGGTTTTATGTGTCAGGGAGAAGAGTAAACAAACAGAAATAAAAAATCCTCATGACTTTGTATCCCAGGAATATGTATTCTTTTTTTGTAATGTTCCCAATGTTGGAATTTCAGTCTAATTCACCGCAGGCGCCCTTCTTCAGACTGAGAATAGTAATGTCTGCACGTTTTGTAATGGGGCTATTACTGAGCTAGGGGAATGAAATAATGAAATGCATATTGCTGTTAAAAAGTCATAGGAGTTTGTGAAAAATATCTGTTGTGGTTATGGATGGAGAGAATGGTAATGCTAAAATTAGAAGGACACCCATGCACAGGGTCTGAATCAGCATGTGGGCTGGCCTCTTTTCCACATGGAAACAAAATGGTGTTTTTGCTGACTTTTTTCTTTTCTTTTAGTGGACTTTTCGAACTTCCATGAAGCCCTGCTCCACCCGTGAGGTGTCGCATCTGGATTTGAGAGCAGGCAAATCAGCCCAATATAAGAACATCATAACATCCTCCTTCTTCCTTTGGTCTAAGTTTGCATATTCACCGGAATTAAAAGCGAATAGATATTTTTTTCAGGATTCTCAAACTGTGGTGTATACATTACAAGTTCTGATTGTGGTGTAGATCTGCAAACCGCATAGTGTAATGCAGTGGGGATACACTCAGCTAGAAAAGGTTAGTCCACTCAGCACAATAAGTAATGCCAGCCGTCATTATGAGGCTTCAGCTGCTAAAAGGAGCTGAAGAAGTAGAGTTGCACAGGCTAAAATAACCTGTGAAATAAAATTAGCTTTCATATTCACCTGATTATCCTCAGATGGATAAAAAGGTGTTGCCTCTTGTGCAACACTCTGCCTGGCCTATGGCGGGCACAGGCAGTTGTAAATCTAACCCTGCTCCGGGCTCACTTGGCAGTTTATAGCGGTTCATTTCCATTGTTTAAATCATAAACACCTCTAACAGAGCTGAAATGATTCATATCCTGGTAGGCTGTCACATTTCATCAAGGTTATTCCTATAGCACGCACCACGAGATGCCATCACTTTCTCTACATTGTATGCTGCAAGAAAGTTTATAAAAAGCTGTGTATCCCCCAAGATATTTTATAGTGTGTGTGTGGTGCACTATGTTGATGTGGACAGGTTCAGTGCTGATGTGCGTGTGCTGTGCACGGTGCTGATGTGTGTGTGCAGTGCACGGTGCTGATGTGTGTGTACACAGTGCTGATGTGTGTGTGCAGTACAAAGTCTGATGTGTGTGCGCAGTGCACGGCAGGGGTTAAAACTAACTTATTCACAACCGTCCCGGAAACGTCCTGAAAAACTATTTTTAATCGTTCTGAAACGTCCCGGATTTTTTCCAAAAATCTTTTATACATTTTGAGTTTCTACACACTGATAATAAAATAAAAACACAATACATTATGTTGATAAAATACTATAATTATTTACAGTCTGGAATTGATTAGCTTCAAGATGACAAACAACACCTCCAGTCGCAGAACTGTGGTCAACGTAACCTTCTGCCAGTAGGCCTACTCCACCATTTAGTGAGTTGTATTCGTCAAGAGGAGGGCCATGCATTGAGATTTGCATGAGGCTGTTCAGAGTGTCATTGGCTAGGCGAGACCTTCAGTCCGACTTCACCCGTTTCATGCAGGAGAAACCACGCTCGCAGCAGGAGCTGCTCACGCCTTTTTTGCGGCACAGTCTGCGCATTTACACTGCCCGAGGTAAATTGCCTGGCCTGCTTACGCTAGCACCTCAAGTTCTCCTCCCGGACCCTTCACACATTGCCGTTTTATTTGGTTTCATTCTGATGTAAATGCAACGGCTCCGCAGGGGCTTGGGTAGAAGTGTTGATGCACTGTCTCCACAGAGACTACACAGCGATATAATCATGAGGAGTTCTGACTGGAGAGAAAGTGAAATCCACGAGCTGCTGATCATGTAAGAGAAGGTGATGCAGACGCATTAAAAAAAGAAGTTGAAAGATGGTGCGATCTACAAGAGAGACGCAGAGGAACTGTTCTTACAAGGCTTTTGTCTGGATAAAAAACAAGTGGTCAGCAAAATAAAGAATATGTTGGTGTTTTTGCACTTGTAAATAGTTAATCGCGTTTGTAGCCTACACTCCGATTTGAAGCCATTCTTGCATGCGGTTGTCTTCATTCATAAAAAAAGAGAAACATTCAGGATCAGCAAATCATTCTAAAGAGGTCTAAACTCCAGTGAACCAAGAAAGCCCGCTCCGTGACGAACGGGGGATTTTACCCCATCGGTTTTACACAGGAAACTTGAGATAAGACGGTGAAATCGCCGGGCGTGCCAAGCCGCGACTGAACCGTCTTGGTAGTGTAAAAAGGCTGTCACCATTTTTGCAATCAGTCTCTGCGTCTCACTGAACAACACAAATGCGAGCGCGCCAGCCAATTGATCGAAGCTCAGTCCTTTTTCCATTTACCTTTTCACATGAGTCTTTTCCACAGACCGCAAACCCGTTCTGTTTCGCAGAAAGTGTTGAAAACGTAAGCAGAAAAATGAAGTCACTGCCAACAAAATTGTCTTTGTCCCGAGGTCGACCGAGAGATAATATTGATCCTCCCGATGACAATTAATTACGTTGTCGGGATGACGTTAGTTTTAAACGATGTGTGTGTCCAGTGCACGTTGCTGATGTGTGTGTCGACAGTGCTGATGTGTGTGTGCAGTGCACGGTGTTGATGTTTGTTAACTTTTTCGGTCTCTCTTTTTCCACATCATTTCTCCAATGACAAGGTAGATATTGGATAGGTCGGCTCGTTGACGAACCGGTGAATTAACTTGTTGGACATTTTAATTTTTTTTTAAACATTTTTGGGACAACAGTTGGGTTTTAAGAATTTCAATGAAAGAATTACACAAAAAAATTATATACCATGAAATGAAACATAAAGATTATATTTATATAGTGTTAGCTGCCCCTTGCTGATATTCCCCTGTATATTTGTATCCTGGATTACACTACCCTCTCCCCTGTCCCTTATGTTACAGTCATATTGTCTGTCCTTCTTCTTAGTTATCAAGATTAATTTCAATGTCAACTATTTTTACTATAATCATCATTATTAATTTTAGGGCTGCAACTAATGAATATTTTAATAATCGATTAATCGGTCGAATATTTTTTCGATTAATCGATGAATCGGATAAAAAAGGAAACATTTGTAATTGCCGCATCTTCATTCAAAAATGTAACATTACTTCAAATTCACAGTGCGGACTAGGGCTTTGACTTTTGCCCAAAAATCATATTCGAAGTTCGTTTGTTTATTAATATTAATATTCGAATATATTCGAATATTTATTAATATTATTTTGACCATTAAGTGCCTTCAGTAATACCTGGGCTGAATCCGAATACTTAGTACATACTATTTATGTTCAGTGTCTACTACTTGACGGTCTACAGCTATGTGTAGAACGCCTAGAACGGTCTACAGCTATGCGTAGAACGCCTCTGAACGCTTCCGAACACCGCCGCAACTCCACCGGATGTTTGGAGATGACGTGTCTCCCCTCAGATGCCGGCAAAATTACCTTGATAAGTTACCTGTTTTCCGTCTTGTCATCGTTGCTATTAAATTAAAAATGTCTCTTTTAACTTAATTACTTACTTTACTTTTTTACTCTTTTTAATGTCTCGTTTTTCGCCGCTTTCTATGACGTCTTTCTAAGCCGCTGTTGGTAGTGTCGGGTCAGCCATCTCTTCTTCGTTACCGGACTCGTAGTCTGGTAAGGTAGTGACCTACCGTTGTATACTGTGGCGGTAGTATGTATTCGGAAACGTTTTCCGTACTACACAATGCACACTGAGCATTCGGACGCGCTATATTTGTGGCGTGCTACAAAATGCATACTATAAGTATGAGTATCGGATTCAGCCCTGGATTGGGCTTTGCGAGGTTTGTTTACCGGCGTTGCTATGGTTACCGGTCTTGCGTGTTCCAACGGTTTATTATGTTTCTAATAAATCGCTGTCTAATCAATACTTCATTCACTGCCTCTTCCGTAGTAATTACAATATTATGAATAGACTGCGTGGGGTTCTCCGACGTCTCTCCCTCTCGGCCTGCCCATAACAGGTTCGAATATTAAGGGCTGCCTAATATTCGTTCGAAATTTGATTTATTTTTTGATATTCGAATTATATTCGAATCACGAAGTTCGAAGTCAAAGCCCTAGTGCGGACTGAAGTGTAAATCCACAGGTTATTGCTCCAACGTCCCGGAGCTATTACTAATATTACTATTAAAAGTAATATTAAATGATAAAAAAAAAAAAAAAAACATAACTTGGATAACACAAAAAAAACATAGAATGTATATTTATATGTATACAGTATATAAGGGAAGTCCATGGTTAACCGGTTAATCGATAAGATCTTTAACAGGTAAATACTAACGGTTAAAAATAAATTAAATCATCTTAATTTCGCTCAGATGACAGGAGATCATTAATTTTTATTGATATTGATACCATTTTCGAGACTCCTTAACGATCCAAGTCTTTATTGATACCACTATTGATACTTTTCTATTATTTCGTTGAAATATAACTTGTATTATAGCTTTAATTGCTGATAAGATGATAGTAGCTCAAGATAGGACGTTAAACGGGGCATAAATCCATCTTTACTATCTATTTTATATTGCTGGGAAAACAAATCTTCGCCAACATTTTTAATTGTTTTTTTTTGTGTTGTATTTGAACACATCAATCATATTACTGAGCCAACCTGAACCCATCACATTTGACACTGTTTGCTATTTTTTTTTAAGCTAACTATCTCTATATCCTACTGATTTTAACATGGTTAAAATGGATTAAACTGGATTACTATTTTTAACTGACAGGACTTTCTACACCGTCCGGTTGTGTGATTACTACCGCTGCGAGTTTTCGGTTGGACTAGATGGATACTGAGTTGAAGGATTTTTTTTAACCCAAAGACAGTGAAGGTACAACACTTTTATATAGGCCTACTGTCCAGTGTTAAGATATGACCAAAATACAAGCTGTGGTCGCTCACACTAAAGCTTGCTGTGGGCGTGCATGAACCATGAACCCAACCTGTCGGCGGCTGGCTGTAAACAGTGCCACGCCTACGAGAGACGTATTAATCGCGCGACTCAACGAATTGATGACCAAATTCGTTGCAAACGCTTTTAGTAATAGATTTTTATCGATGTCATTGATTCATTGTTGCAGCCCTAATTAATTTTCTTTCCTCATCTAAACATTCAATAATTTTTTTCTCAAATTTAAGGGTTAGGGTTAGGGTTTAGTAAATAACCAGTTCAGATGACACACCTGTGTGTGCTACTAGATTTGTGCGACTGAAATCTTTAGCTTACTAGCACCAATGCTACCACCTAATAAAGTTAGAATACAGCCCTGAGGGGAAACATATGATCGATTTTTTAATAAAACACATGGAATTTTTGTGCCGAAACATTTCTAATTACAAACAAATAAATATATGTAATCCAAATTGTTTGCATGGCTGATTCCAGGGGCTATAATAATGGAGCAGTGGCACTGCGCAAATGCTGGATGCATGTATAGGAAACACTGAAAAGTAAAGAGAGTTTAGAATCCAACAACTGGGCAGCCTTTGTGGCCAATGCTAGTGGAGGATGGCCGTTACGGCTGATCACCTTGACTGTTCAAGCGGTTAACTTGGTATAACTCTGCAGGTCAACGTTCAACAGGCTTGTACTTTGGTATGCGTTGGAAGAGGTAGGGCTTTTTTATTTTAGTGAATGGAACACCAACAGCTAGCGCGACTTTGACATAGGCATTACCAAAACAGTTATTAGAAGGGGAATGGCATCGCAGCAGGTCAGACACAGTCTCGAAATAACATGAGGTCTGTTGCACTGGATATGCAATAGAAAGATTGACACGTTTCAGGGTTTGATAGAGGCTTGCTAGCCGAAACAAGACGGCCCAGCCACACACTGAATGGTGAAATAGGCTTACAGGTGACTTCTGTTTTAATCATTTTATGTAAGTCTGGTGTGCTGCCATTGCCGCTCTGTGATATTTCTCTTCAAGGCCAAGGGCCAATCACTGCATTTAGCTTCACAAAAGACACATGGGAATCTAAATAGGCCTACTACATCTTAGATGAGAGAACAAGCACTCGCTCAAACACAGAAACTGCTCCCTGTGGCGAGACACATTTAGAGTCGTCTCTCCCTTCGCTTTGCCCATTAGTTTGCGGTCATGTAGTAGTTATCATTTTGTTGACGATGGCAATGGTAAGGCCTTCGAGGCCAATTGTGATTAAAAAAAAAAGATAAACCGAAATGAAACCTGTTCGAAATAAAAACCAACTACTGGTAATCTGTAGAACGACGCAGTTTAAGATAGCGCTAATAGCTAACATAAACAGAACTTAAGAAAAGGACACTGGAACATCATGATCCTTTGTGTGCATGAATAGGAGACGTAAGAATTTCCACTTTTAGCCATTCTTCTAGGCCATTGTTGACGACTCATATGCATAGATTATTCTGAGAGATACCGACACTAACTTGGCATGTCAAGAAGCTTAGTGGACTGCTTCAATTGCACAAAGTCATTTATTTATTGCTGGAACTCCTTCCTTAGGGATCGAGGATGTCCACTCCAGGTGCCAGACACCGCCTACGTTTCTCATCTCTTTTTCAGCCACATCACTCCGCAACACACACCTAATTTGTACTGCCTCCAAGACTTCTACCGCTTCCTGCCTCCTTGGCTTTTGTTTTCATTCATTCTCCTTCTAGATGACTTGACGTGGAACCAGTTACAACAGGATTTCATACACTTTTCTTTATTTTCTGTCAGTATTTAGTGTTAGAGTGAATCTAATAATAAAAAAGTAACAATTGTGCTCTGCACAATGTCTATTCTGAGGGACATCAGCTATTCCTGTGGGATCAATGGTTAAAGGTGTTAAAAAGGCTATGTCAAGCACACACATTTCTCAAACAACCTCAGAGACTTTATAATTAATATAATTTGGACAAAAGATATGAAGGGTCTCTCAACCCCATCGCACATGTGATTCAAAAAGTTGGAAAGAGGATGATGGAAGTATCCAAACAAGATAAATTGCAGTGAATGCTAGAAGGACGAACACAAACCATGTATAGTTTTAGTACAGATTTAAGTCCTTCTATATGTCATTTTGCGGCACATTGATCCAATAACCATCCGCAGCTACAAGGCTCCCTTCTTTCAGGGGAACAGAACAGAAACCCAAACAAAGGCCGTGCTTCACATGCCCCGACCTGACAGACGGAGGGAAACCTGACGCCCTGCTGCCCGCAGACCACACAGACACAGTTTGCCAGTGTGTCAGGTGCCAAACAGGAAGTGCTGTCTCCTGAGACAAGACAGAGACACGGCAAAGTAAACACGTCGCGGCTTAAAGGCAACCTCCGGCATTTTGTGTTTTGTTGACGGGCGTAGGGTTGGCGGGGGGTGGGGTAACTTCATGTGGTCCTCTGACGAACACGGCTGCTTGTCGACCCTTTACCTTACATTTCTGGAAACCACTAATTGCTACAACTAAATTATGCTTAACAAATTGTGATTATCTGAGCTGCCGTACTGTCTCACCTTTTAAGAGTCATGATAGGATTCAAACTTCTTAACCCTCACAGTTAAAATGGACTGATTCGACGCCATTTACATAACAGCAACTAACAACGTTCAGATGAGCAATCGCTGCTAGCTTGGTCAGGACATTGTATTGATGACGACGAAGACCTGAGGTTTGGCTCCACCGTTTTGGCATCAATTGTGTCTCTGCCCCTTGAATGAGGATGAAGGAGGTCACCGAAATGAAGGGGTACCTTGCCAAAACAAAATAAGCATGCCGACAGGGCGGTCCATGGCAGGTGGTCGTCCTCCTTCACCACAGTTGGCCCCAGCCCTGAAACACCCCCCCTTGACGCCGTGAAACTGGAATAGACATCCTTCTTCCACGCCACGGCTATCACCACTACATTTGTGTGTCAATTCAATTTGAATTTTCTGCATAATGATTGGCCTAAACGGACGTAAACAAATTCCAGCAGCAGATTGAAATGTTAATTCATGGAGGGCCGAGCGTCAGAGTCTGTTCAGACCAGAGACCGTCCGTGAGTCAAGTCACCATCATCTTAACTCCTGGATATAATGGAAATGTTGTTTCATAAAATGTGCTTGACTTTAAGACTCCACATGCCACATATTCTGTTCAACTTGCCTATCTTGCTTACTAGTCTATGATGGTAACTATGTATACAAGATCGAGTTTGAGGGCTATTGTGAGGGACATAAAAACAATATAATAGGCTTAATGTAGATAGATTCAAACTGGATATATCCAGTTACTGGAACCAGGTGCAGTACTGTCTTGTCTACAAACTGTGACGGGAACTCAGTGGATCAGTTATCACTTCAATGTAGATAGGATCCTTTTTGCCTCGTTCCGATGCATTGGTCGGTTTACCTCCTAACCCCCGTCGCTAAATACATAATTATTGTAGCATACAAATAAAACCTTCCTTAAACAAAACACTGGGCTCACACAGAGAGAAAAACCCTTTGGAATACGTCCACGCTGCATTCCCCATGGAAGAGAGCCCAGCCAGCCCCCCTGTGTCTGAGCCAAACGACTGAGAACAGAGGGGAAGGAGACACAGGGAAACAGCTGGAAAAGCTGCCTGTTAGCTAGCTACTGGGCTATGGTTGTGAATGGAGGGCGGCCAAGAGAGAGAGAGAGAGAGAGAGAGAGAGAGAGAGCGAGAGAGAAAAAGAGAAAAAGAGAGAGAGAGAGAGAGCGAGAGAGAGAGAGAGAGAGAGAGAGAGAGAGTGAAACAGTGAAACAGTGGAGTTGTACTTTGGGGTATAAAAAACAGGAGCTAAAGGGGGAGTTACATTTCAAGAAATTTGTATTCTGCTTAACATGCGGCTTTGCCATTTCATCAGCCGTCAGTCTTCATAAAGGGCAGACGTCTGCCAAGCCACGAGAAGAGGAAAGGCTGGGGGAGGGAGGGAGCGGGAGGGAGGAATGGAGATCCAAACAGGCGAAGGGTTTTCCCTTACACACTTCTGGCGGGCCTCCAACCAGAAACTGGTCGGAACACGGGAAACATGGTGTCAGCCTGAAGGGACCAGATGAAAAGAATGGCGTCTGGCATGCTGTTTCCCCGGAGCCCATTCTGTCATGACTTTCTCTCTCCCTCTCTCTCTCTCTCTACTCACTCTCTCTCTCTCTCTCCCTCGCTCACTGCCCCCCCCACACCATCTCTCTCTCTCGCTCACATTCTCTCTCTCTCTCTCTCTCTCACTCCCCCCCCTCGCTCTCTCTCCCTCTCTCTCTCTCTCTCTTCTCCCCCTCTCTCGTCTCCCCACCCCCTCTCTCTCATATTCCAGGGAGATTCCTCCTCTACTACAATGCCTCCCAGAGAGATCAGAGCGTGAGTCTGTAGTAAACACACGCGGGCGTGTCATGTACATGTTGGCTCACGCCCTAATCCCACGGCATCTGTGTGTCTGTCTTTCTGTTTCCTGGCACATTCGTGGCAGTGCACGGAACAACCAAAATAATAAAATGATTCATGTTGTTAATATTGCCAAGTATATGTATCTAAGAGAAACCTAATACAGAATGATGCTGCAATAAAGTCTCGTGATAATACAACGAATACTGTAATACTAACTGGAGAGGAGCTGTTTCTGGTAGGGGACAGTTATTCTGCTGTTATCGCTCCCACACCAACAGGATTAATTAAGAGAATGAGAGGAAATACAAGGATGCTTTGGAGGCATTTCAACTATTCCATTGACGGAGTCAAACAAATCCATATCTGACCCAGAGTCAGGTAGTCATCACATAAGGAAAGTGTTCCTGTTGTTTCTTCATCTTTCTTCAATCTCTGCTACAGGAAGGTCATCTTCCTATAAGCCTATGACCATATGGTATGCACCAACAGAGTAACTTCTTTACACTGTGTTGGAAGTTTTGGGCTATGCTGATTTAAATCCATAGAAAAAGAACCCCTTACATTGCATTTTAATGCGCTGCATGGGAAGGTATGCAAAGGATAAAGCTATATAAACTTCATACTGTTTTAAGAGGCTTGGTGGTATCTATGTTTTCATACCTTCCTGACATTTCCCCGTGTTATACGGTATATCACAGTATTTGTCTAAAAAATTAAAGCTGAGCTGCTGGTGATAGAAGTAATTTTAACAAGTATGACATTGTCTAGCATACAATGCTGTGTGTCTAACAAGCAATTTGCTATCTTTGACAAGTCTTGCTGGGAATAGTGATGGCCTTTAGAATAATGAATAGATGGGCCCTTCCTATATAGATTCCAAATCTCAACGTGTAGGACCTACTTGTCCACTTAGTTAGATAGTTTCCAACAATGTACACATACGGAAGTAAGTTGAAGCTGTATTATATACGGTCTACGTGTGCTACACCGCTGTTATTTGCCAGTTTTCTACTGTTGTAGAGCTTGCGGGGTACACTAAACAGTGATTTTAATCCATTGTTGACATTTTGTAACACGAGACGTGTCTGGGTTAATGCTGGCTTAGTTAGCCAATTTTTTAGGACAGGGTACATTGTAATTCGCCTCTGATGTAGAAGTATTGCCCAAACGATGGCTCTATAGAGAGTGGTGCTGCATCCTGACACACGGGACGCCTAGGGATCGCCTCTTTGGTCCCCCGTGTCCGAACGCTGGCATTCCGAGGGTGAAATCTGTTGAATATCCAATACAATACATACTTTCGAACTTGAGATGTGTGATTGTTTTGATCCACCAACACCGCAGCAGTGTGCTGCTATTAATGTTCCTTCAGTTCTGATGTCGGGCGGTTCCGGGCGGTCATTATTGAAACACTGGTCAAAAGCAGGGGAACTCCGCGTTTGAGAACTTGTTGGCGAAAGAAAGTCAGTCTCAAAAACAATTCAACCGCAAAGAGTTGATTATTGACTATTTGATTATTTATCCCGCTTCAAAACTGCCAAATATATATATATATATATAATACATAATACATACAGTATATTATATATATTAAATATATATTATACAACATTATAAAGAATATTATAAGGTACTTAATATCATACCTTGGGTATTTCTAAGTACATCAGTATACCGTAATACCGTGATACCGCCCAAGCCTATATTAATCCCCAACCAGCTCACTTCTGCCCCATGCGGTGTAGATAACCCATCTGGATTAAAATCGTAATCTTAAAACATCTGATTATCCTAAATGATACAAACTTCTTTTTTTTTAAAAAAGCTTTAATGAGTGGTAGCAATGATTCGGATGAAGCATTGCATGATTATAACATAATCATATTATAATCACTCATGGCTCATGGGTGAAAACGAACATGAAAAATGGTTTTCACCGGGACTGCAAAGAAACATGAGTTGGGATGCACTTTGGGCATTTTTGGATAATGAAGTATTTTTTGTCCTGAACCGCAAACATTTGGTCTGTTTGGTTAAATTTTCTTCATATCTATGGGAAGGTTTATTTGGAACATACAGGATGTGGTCCTTGAATGTGGGTATCTGAAGCAAGGACCTATGTTGCTATTCAGCACAAGACAGAGGAATGTGTCATTTGTACTCCCACTCATAAAGCACCACATCACACAGTTGTCTGGCATGTTCTGCACAGTCAAACCAATCCCTGAACAATCAAATCGAATTCAGTTCCGCAACTAGTTTTATTTTGAAAAGACTCATATTACGGAAGACAGCAAACATTTATACTCATCACAGGATATGCTCTGAAGGCCATTCTTTGCTGGCTTTAGGTTTCGCACCAACCATGGCCGTAACATTTCTGGTAGCCACAGGTTACGAGCGACGTCCAGAGGAAACGCATGCTCCCCGATGATGGAACACAACGCTAACTAAATACCCCCCCCCACACACACACACACACACACTCCCAGAGACATTCCTGCACTGCTCTCCCATGTTAGCAAACCCCACCGCTTGACCCCCCACCCTCCCTCAACCTCCTCCACTGGCATGTCAGACAGGCGTATAATGTCGTTTACCATTCGCTCGCCGCATCTGGAATTCATTTTCACAGGCTCATATACGGTTTTAAGGTCACTTATATGAACTGTTTTACGTAAAACAAAAAAACTAGAGGGACCGAGTTCATCCAGAGTGCTGGAGGTGGGGGGTGGGGCGCTGTCAGACCCTCCCCTCCTTCTCTTTCTTCCCTCGTTTGGCTATCTCCAGGGAGATGTGGCTGAATGGGGGTTTGTAAGGGGTGGGCCCCCCTGATGGATAAGTGTCTGGCCGCTGAGCGGGAGGGGACGGAGCCAGGAGGGGGGATGTCTAGGTCGAGGGGAAATTGGAGGTTCCCTCGATTCTTTCCCGGGGACTTCTGCCAAAGCTGGCTGGGTCTGTTATCGTATCAAAACAGTGGCAAAAGTAAAATAACATAAGTAAATTAATAACGACGTCAACTCAATAAACTGGGGGAAGGTTTGGTGGAGATAAGAAAGAAGGCAGCGCAGATTCAAAACCTGGAGGGGGGCGGGGGATGAATGAGAGTTATTGTGTGGGGGGGATGATATAATGGAGACAAACAGCCTGTGAGTGTGGGCGAGACAGTAGGTCTCTGGTTGTCTGTGGAGTAGCGTCCAGGCTGTACATCAATGTGACAGCCCAGATCAAAGTCTTGTCTCACCCCGATCCCCACCGACACCACATCCAATATCACTCCACGCACGGCCACGCAGGTGCCACGAGCCTTTCAAAATGAAGTATTCTCTCGTTTTAGAACAAGACCCTACAGGACGAAGCCACAGTATGGCTTAAATTAGAGTTGGACAATGAGAAGAAAAGTGAGTCATCAAATCAACCATTAGTCTCTCTCATTCAGGAAATTGGATTACATCTATTTCAAGGAGTCTTTAAAACCAGAAGACTCAAAGCATTAAGTCCCATACCACAAGGAGTATTACATGGATATGGTGTCCTGCTACAGGCCAAACATCCTCCTACATGAAGGCTACCTGCCCGACGTCCTGTTATTGTTGAGCCGGTAGCACAGGGGCTGGTAAGCTAAGCAACAAGGCTAGGCTGCTGTTCCCTTGTGGGCGCTAGGCCTGTGCATAGGAAGAACGCAGGCCGGCGTCTAGACATGGAACCAACTGGAGTGATCACATATGACAGCTACATTATTTATGTGGGGGGGCGGGTTGATTGTCTTCATAGTTGCCTCTAACAGTCTGGCCCTGGCTGTGGTAGTGCAGGCTGGAGCAGAACAACATTTTGAATGAGGGCTGAAGGGAGGGAGGGCTGGAGGGAGGGAGGTAGGAGAGAGAGAGAGAGAGAGAGAGAGAGAGAGAGAGAGAGAGAGAGAGAGAGAGAGAGAGAGAGAGAGAGCGTGCGCCATCCGGCACTAGATTAGACAGCTAGGCAGGGGGAAAAAGAGCAGACTACAGCACTTCCCTGCCCATACATCTTTAATGCCTCATCTGCAGGGCCCAACAAGGAGTGACTGAAGTAAACACGTATTCCAAGTGACAGCCAGTTTCGACAACGGGGGCCGGGGTATGGAAATAGGCGGGCGCTGCTGGTGCTGGGGAGCATGGATCAGGAGGCGGGATCGGTTTGGCTCAGACACACTAAAGAATAGCTCTCTATGCTCAGCCTGTAGAAAAACGCCACCACACCAGTGGAGGCGCACACCTATTACATCCAGCTCCTCTTTTAAATTCCATCTGCAACCTCCAATTAAAATGTGTACCATTGTTCAATCAATTGCCATGATGTAGTGATGGTGTTGGACGGTGTAGTGATGGTGTTGGACGGTGTTGTGATGGTGTAGAGAAGTCATAGGTGTAGTGAATGGAAGGATGTTTTAGTACTGATGGTGTAGTGATGGCTTTGTAGTGATGGTGTTGTGGTGGTGTGGTGATGGGGAAGTGATGGTGTAGAGAAGGTGTAGGTGTAGTGATAGTCAGGGAAGTTTAAGTAGTGATGGTGTATTGATGGTGCATTGGTGATGGTGTTGTGATGGTGCAGTAGTGATGGTGTAGTGATGGTGCAGTTAAAGCTTTGTAGTGATGGTGTTGTGATGGTGTATGGATGGTGCAGTACTGATGGTGTAGTGATAGTTTAGTAGTGATGCTGTATTGATGGTGCAGTAGTGATGGTGCAGCACTGATGGTTTAGTGATGTTTTAGTAGTGATGGTGAACTGAGGTAAACCCAGAAGACTATGTAGCTCCGCTTAATCCTTCACTTCTTCATCACAAAGGCACATCAATGTACAATGTACAGAATCACGTCTATATTGTTTGGAATGTGAGATGTGTGCCCTTCTCTTTGTGTTTGTGGTCTTCCCCCATGGAATTCAAATCCTAGTATCTTGAAAACTGAATCAGGATTCATGTTTGGTTCAATTGAATACAATCAAATAAAGTTGACATAACATATATGAGCAATAGCCTTGTTTGAATCATGTATTATGATTCATGTATGATGCCAATGTCCATTGTACACAGCAATTGCATTCAAATGAAATCCACAAACGAGAAGTTATCCAACCACAAAAAAGCAATACCACCTCACAATTATTTCTCTGAAAGCTACGCCAGCAAAATAAAGTTAAATTAAAAGCGAAACATTAGTTGAGCAAATTAACATCTTTGTCCATTCAATGTCTTCTCGGAGACACTGCATCAAGAACTGTATAGACCACATAAAATGTGCAATATCACAACAAACATAATGTGTGTCTGTTAATACCCTGCTCACAACAACCCCCTCGCCAGCCCCCATCCCTCCCCAATGTCATAATGGGAACATGAACACATGGGCTGGTCAAAACACTGTGCACTGCATTATGTTAAGGAAGCTATTTTATAACTTGCCCGAAACCGGAGTTACGAAACTGTGCCAGCAAGAAGAAATTAAAGATGGCGAAAACCCTTCAGAACCTGAGTTAAGTATTATTTAGAGCACTGCTAATGTGGAGCCCCAGTTTGTGTGTGTTTGTGTGTGTGTGTGTGTGTGTGTGTGTGTGTGTGTGTGTGTGTGTGTGTGTGTGTGTGTGTGTGTGTGTGTGTGTGTGTGTGTGTGTGTGTGTGTGTGTGTTTGAGTGTGTGTGTGTGTGTGTGTGTGTGTTTGAGTGTGTGTGTGTTTGAGTGTGTGTGTGTGTGTGTGTGTGTGTGTGTGTGTGTGTGTGTGTGTGTGTGTGTGTGTGTGTGTGTGTGTGTGTGTGTGTGTGTGTGTGTCTGGGGCAAGAGAGGGGGGGCTGAACATAAGAAACTGTAGTTATTTTTGTCTCCCACCCACAATATACTTAGGTTTCAGTTTTGGTAAAGCTTTTTATATGCTTGCATAGTTGCTCCTCCGCTTTGAGTTCCTTCATTGTGTTTAACCGGGGAGAGTTAACTTGGGATTTTCGTTTTGAGAAAAGCAATCAATTTAAGGATTATTTTATAGATTTACAGTTGTTTTGTTTTTGTTATTCGCTGCAGCACAACTTCACTTGTTCTTGCAGTCGGCACTATTTGAGTTTTGAAAAATCAGCACTATTCAGTTTGGTCTCATTCCCAGGCAGGAAGATTTCTTCTTCTTGAACTACAGCATCACAGCAGCGGATGAATGGCCTTTCTTAAATACTGCCCAGTTCACTGACATAAGCATGGATTAAGTTCCTATATTCTACGGCGACTCGATTTAACTGAACAAGATTGTGTGTACAAATATTAACACAACTCCAACCTTGAACCTAATCTCACTTGACATCAGCCGTGGTTAACATTTCCAGTTATTTCATGATCAATCTGTGTTATTTTAGAATCAAAATCTAGATTATTTGAGAATACAAATGGTGAAGAATGCAACATGATTGAAACCCTAACCGCTCCAGCGACCACATAACAGAAACATAAACAGAGTGACACACAGCTCTGGCGAGGCTAGCCTTATTATCTACTACTCTGCCAGAACAGCGGCGCCACAAACGCTGAAACCTGAACTCCAAGCTGTCAGATCACTTTTGTCAAAAGGTCAATATTAGCATTTTGTCATAAGTGTGTTTGTGTGCATCTGCGTGTGCGTCTGTCTGTGTCCGTCCGTCTGTGAGCGTTTGTGTGTATGTCATGTGTGTGTGTTTCTGGTAGCATACCTATGCGTTTGTGTGGCTTAATTGTGCTAAGTTGAATAACCCCTTTTTATTGTGGTTAGAACAACTATCATGGTTGCCAGGGCAATAGCCTAACTCGCATCTACTTTGTAACACTAGAATGGAGCTGCTATGGGTGTCTTGTGTGTGTCAGCTGGTATCCCTGCTTCGCTCTTTTTTAAGGTTCTACTGCACGTAGCAAAATTGACCAAAAAAAAAGTCTTGAAAATAACATAGCGCCTTCCATTTGTTAAAAAAGAATTAGTCTAGGGTAAGGACAACTAGCTGGATCAGCAGGTTTTCCGGGACCACAAATGGCTAAAGATATCTGGCTGTCGGTGCAGCTTTTGTTTAGTCAAGGTCAAGAAATGCTTGACTGCTCAACACAGTAAGCAGAAAATATTTTCCAGTAACCAAACGCTTCACAAAAATGTTTTAATAGTTAGAAATGTTTATTTTCTCTTCGCTGCATGACTCTGCACCTAAACACAGATCCTCCAATTGTTAGATTGGAGACCTGCAGTATTTATACCCCACCACCCATCCTGCACCCCTTACCCTGCCATTTTAATTCCATATAAATAGCCTGTGAAGAGTAAAGGTCCTTTAAATTGACCGGGATAATAATGTTCCACATCAATAAAATAATTGCCAAACATGGCTCTGAATGGGACTGTATGCATACGACGCAATTTCCCTTTTTGAAAAACAGACGCATCAAGGACGTTTTTTTTTACGGTTCTAGTCTGAGAATAAATCTGTTTAACCGATCACAATCAGGTATGTTTGCAATTGTACAATGTAATGTACCCTGTTCATGTGGTGGGACAATTGCGGAGGCAACATTACTTCTCTCAACACTCTTATTGCATCCATATTGGTCAACTTCATTCATAGGCCTATAGTTAACACTTTCTGTTACATGTCTAATGATCATACATAGTGGTAAAATCCATTCATAGGCCTATAGTTAACACTTTCTGTTACATGTCTAATGATCATACATAGTGGTAAAATCCATTCATAGGCCTATAGTTAACACTTTCTGTTACATGTCTAATGATCATACATAGTGGTAAAATCCATTCATAGGCATATAGTTAACACTTTCTGTTACATGTCTAATGATCATACATAGTGGTAAAATCCATTCATAGGCCTATAGTTAACACTTTCTGTTACATGTCTAATGATCATCCATAGTGGTAAAATCCATTCATAGGCCTATAGTTAACACTTTCTGTTACATGTCTAATGATCATCCATAGTGGTAAAATCCATTCATAGGCCTATAGTTAACACTTTCTGTTACATGTTTGTCTAATAATGATCATCCATAGTGGTAAAATCCATTCATAGGCCTATAATTAACAATTTCTGTTGTATGTGCATTGATCATCCATAGTGGTAAACTCCATTCATAGCCCTATAACACTTTCTGTTGTATATGTATTGATTTTCCATTGTGGTAAACTCCATTCATAGGCCTATAATTAACACTTACTGTTGTATGTGTATTGATCAATAGTGGTTAACTCCATTTATAGGCCTTTAATTAACACTATCTGCTGTACGTGTATTGATCATCCATCTCGCTAGCAGTCGGTGCTGTTCACTCTCACTACGCTACATGAACATAGGTTGTTTTTGACTATATGACGTGTGCACTTGTATCACAACAGTTTAGTATTGGATACCAACCAAAGCATGATAGATTACTTTAGTTATCAAACTGGGAAACAACCTCAAAAATGAACATCTTCCAAACATTTATTAAAGAATGCAAATCATAATCCATAATCAGCTAACTGCCATTCCAAACGTTATTTTACACTTGGATTAAAAAGTAAAACTCCATTATAATTTAATCATCTTAATACATAGGATACTTTTAGTGAAAGGACAGAGCACAAACTCATCTTTACCAGGCTAGGACTCCTGTCTTTTTCACCAGTGTGATTATCATTGGAAAATGCAGCATATCGTGTTGCGGCTAATGTAAATAGTCTTGACTTAAAATTTTGTCTGTATTTTCTTAACCCGTTTATTCTCCATGCGTCTTAAAGGACCTTAACCCTGAGAAAAGCGTTCCCATGTTTTCAGAAGGGTTCTTACCCGGAGAGTAACATTTTGTTAGATTGCCCTGGGCCGACAACTGCCTCAGTCAATCACTGCATGTGATGTCATCCAAGAGGGCGCTGCCAAAATACTGTGAAATAAGTTACCATGGTTGTTGTTAATGTCAAAGTCAAGCTTAAATGAGCCAATAATTGTTGGTTCAATTCCAAAAAAGACAAATACATGGAGGCAGTACTGTTGTGCTGTAGCGTTTCCCACACCATCGTTAGGAGATGTGGCTTGGGAGGTTTGAGAACTACTGTGGGTCTTGATCAAGATCATTTTGGGTGTCCAGGGGCCAAACATGGTGAACGATCCGTACAACGTTGGAAACGCCTAGATTGAGGTGTTACATTAGATATGGTCTACTCTAAATGTTAAGAATCTCTCTCTCTCAATGTCTTGAACCCAGCGTGATGGCCCCTGCCACGACCATCACCACGACCCCTCCCCCTCATAAAAAAAGAGAACAGACAGCGCATTCCTTGCTAATTATTTATTTGGCGTCAGGTCCCTTGTTAAACTACAGTGAGGCCAAGAAATGGGGGCCACAGCAGCGATGGGGGAGAGTGAGAGAGGGAAAAGGAGTGCAGGAAACGGGAGGGTGGAAGGCTGGATTATCTGATGTCATGTATGCCCTGTCCTTTCCTCAGTGCACACACAGACACACACACCCGCCCCCACAAACACACATGCACACACACACACACACACACACACACACACACACACACACACACACACACACACACACACACACACACACACACACACACACACACACACACACACACACACACACACAAACATGCCCCAACACACACTTCAAAGTTGAAGGAGGCCCTAGGGTCCACCCACCAGACTGAAGAAAGAGGTTACTATTGAAACGTCTAAACTCCTGCTAATCAGAGAGGCTGCTTCTCAGCCCAGGGAATATGCTTCTGCTAATGCAGTATTGAACGTACGTGTACATAGGTCTATTGGTGTGAACCCGGTTCAGATGCTACCATTTAGACAAAATAAATGCCACACAACAATCCAAACGGTTGACATACCCGGAGCTGATGTTACATAGCCTTTGCCCGCTCTGAGACTAGTTACTTCAAGGCAAGGCAATGCAACTTTATATATATAGCACTTTTCATAAATGAGGCTCAGTGCTTCATATAGAAACATTGTCATACAATAAAATAAAATAATAGATAAGTAAAAGAAAACATACGCAAAGTAAAAAATATTCATAGTATTAATAAAATAAAAAATTGATTGAAAATAAGGCAAAGTAAAAAAAAAAGCATTTTAGAAAGTGCAATGTATTTAAGATTTAGCAGAAAGCTAAAGCAAACATAAAAGTATTCAGTCTTGTTTTAAAAGTGGTCAGAGGGTTTTATGTCAAGTAAGTGTCAACATGTTTTATGTCAAGTAAGGGTGAACATGTTGGACTGTACCGAGATCAGATAATCGCCTGGTCCAAAATGATGTGTTAGACAAAATATCAAGCTTTCCAAAAGTCTCCAAGTCCCAGGGTGATGGAAAGAGGAGAGGACAAAGCAGGCTGACTGCATTTTGATGAGGACTTGCAAACGCTTGTCTTGTTTGGAGCCTTGTTTAACAAGCTTGTTAAGAAGTGTGTGAGTGTGTGTAAGTGTGTGTGTGTGTGTGTGCGTGCGTGCGTGCGTGTGCGTGCGTGCGTGCGTGCGTGCGTGCGTGCGTGTGTGTGTGTGTGCTTGGGTACTAAACAGGGTGAGAGAGTGAAGGCTGGCTTGCTTGTTCGCAGTCCAGACTACCACCATAAGATAGGAATGTCGCAGTGCTAAGTCACAAAATTGTGTCTCAATTTGTCTGGAATGATTGGATTATATCATATAAAGATATAAGCTTTGTATATTGTCATAGTGTCATAACTATCCGTCTCAAAAGTGTACTGGAGTAGCTCTAGTGATGTGAATATGTAACATACTGCAAAATCTGTTTTTTGCTCAAACTATGAGCAACAAAAAAGTATAAACTGTTCCTCTAGTTTGTAACTATTATACTGTTGACAGCTGTCAACAAAAAAACACAAAATATATAGAGCAGTAGGTGGCATCTCAAGTCTGGAAGAAACGGCTGGAAACGATAACACTTCCTTCTGCTGTATCTACCCTTTAACACGCTACCCATGTCTGTGTAGGACCCCCCATGTGCACACTAACAGTGATACAGACACACCACACACCCACACACACACACACACACACACACACACACACACACACACACACACACACACACACACACACACACACACACACACACACACACATACACACACACGCCGTGGAAGAACAGCATCTCACCTGCAGTCTGGAGGCCCTCCAACGATGCTAAATCAACCCAGGTGGCATGAGTTTTAAAACAGTTAAAGGCCACAAGGGAAACACAAGGAGCATAGGCAAACTAAAGTGCTAATGGGAGATGGGGGGTTGGAAAGTGGGGAGGTTTGTTCTCAAACAGTGCTGTCGGGTCCCAAGAGTCCAAGTAGCTCTTTGCGACTAGAGGCAATGGAGCCGGTGGGAAATGAAGTCTTTCTTTAATTAAACACTGCTGATTTTCCAAATCTCAAATCAACTTTTGATTACATTTGTGATGATTTCTGGAATTCTTGGGCTACAGGGAACGTCTACGTATATGTTGGACGTGAATAATTTAACGTTCTGACGATGTCGACTTAGATATTTTTGCAACCAGCAGAGGAAATGATCCATACAATATTTTACAACAACATGTGTGTGCTGTTTAATCCAGGGTCTGTTTATTTAGACAGCTGGTGAATCATCAATGGTATGAGTGGTGGATGATTACTACTCGGGTTTAGTTCTGAACATTGCATCATTTCATCCAGACTGAGAATATAAAAGTGCGCTGATATAAAGCGTGCCACTCTAAATAACACTGAATGACACTTGCAGTATTGAAGTCTCAACTGCATTTACTTTCGTGACACACATAACAGAAACAGGCCAAACCTTTGAGGAATATTTTAAGGAGGAATCCCATCATATTTGGAAGGTCTTGCAGGAGGTTTTTTGTCGACCCTCAAGCACATTTATATGATGCACACATTTACAAATAGGGCTCCGCATTATCAAAGTCAGAAGAGTAGCCATGCATGTCTGTCGTATTTGCAGTTGTGTGAAGCCTATTCAAGTGACCATCGACCTAACTGTCATGAACGGTTATAAGCGTTGACGAAAGAGTCACACAGAAAAGACTGCTACCTCGACAACTCCTAAACGAAGAAGATAAGCTTCAGATACCAGCCATGCCATCACTGTGCATCTCTCTGTGTAATATCATCTGATGGCTGTCTCCATGATTAATGCAGCGCTCAGGCCCAGACTAAATGCATACTTTATGTGAAGCCATGTATGAGTGGCCCAGGGTTTTGGGTCCACTGTAGCAATGGTGACTGTGAGGTAAGCCTGCATGGCGTCCGTGGTGTAAAAAGGAGGATATTGGGTAAGAGTATAATATTGAATACTAATAAAATAATAGTACAGCAATAATAGTGTATTATAATTGATCTTGAATATCATATAATAGTTGATAATGCAATGGCATGCAGCTAGCCTAAGTTGTTCTGCAAAATCCCAATTTGCACACTTTTTTTACCTTCACCACAGGGGGCTTGATAAAGTCTTGTACAAGTTAAGAAATGTAGGCCATTACATCCTCCAGGGGAACCTTTTACAGGCACAAGACAGAGTAAACAGAGTGGGCCATCTGCTGAGTAAGGCACCTGCGCCCATTCCGCAGAGCTGAAATGCCATTAAAACAGGACTACCACCCTCTGTGTTATCATCTATTTGAAAAATCACCCAAGAAAAAAATAAAAATAAGCCTGCCTACTAAGATTTGACAGCAGTCAATTACTGCAGGCTCGTTAAAGGACGCTGGATATTTTTGATGTTTTAAATACCATTGCAATGGTGTCATTTTGGGATACATTCTTAAGGCCCATCAGGCCAAAGGCATCAACAATACATTTGAAGGTTTGTAGTTGAAGCCTTTTGGTTTAATATAAAATCGTTCTTGTTAAATGCTTTGACCAAAGAAGGGGCTTTAAATACATGGAATATATTCTATTTGCATACGATTATAGACACGAAAATACAGTGCTGTTACTAAGGTGTATAGGACTTTTTCAAGGTGAAAGTAGGCAAATAATCTTAGCTTACGTAAGACCAAACAAAATATAAATGAGGGCCTGTTCACTTCTTCAGCTCACAGCTCAGAAGCACTCATAACCAAGATCGATCCAGAGACATGCTCCGCTCCAAATCAATGATTTGACTTCGGTCTAATTACGATTTAATAAAGGTTAAATTGATTGAAAACATTTTATTTATAAATAGAGTACTCTTGCGGCCAATTTCCTTAACGCTGTCAAAAAAGAAAAAAGAAAAAAAGGAGAGGATGGCAACGAAATAACCCGATCTGCAGGTAACGGTAACGGTAAAGGAAAGTTTAAATCCTGCCGATAAGACAGGCTTTGTAAACAATATCACCATCCACTGCAAGGCGAACGACGAGAGCTCTAAACTTACCTTTCAGTCTAAACGTGATCATTACTCCACTAAACCAGACGTGTTGTACATTGCAACTTGTAGGGAACCAATGCGATGGCCATGTCCGCTGCCCACTGAATCCCAGTTAACCAGGCTCCCCCAACACCCACCACACAGCTGGACTTCATCTCTAGCGATTTTAAAAAAAAATAACCAAATACCTGCATGCTCATTTGAACAGTTTTTCCTCCACATTAATTAGCCCACATGAGTTGTAAGACTCAGAGCATTGATGAACATTCAGCCTCCATAGACGGCAATAAATAGTTGATATGCCACACAGTTTAATTTACAAAAAGCAAAACACATAAAAGACAATTAAGATATTAAGTTAATTAAACCTGAAGGCGAGAGCCGCTCTCCGGCGCCGCACCGCGCGCCAGCTCGAGACAAGCTCACTAGTTAACTAACCAGCTCACTAGTGCACTTTGACAAACATTCCCAACAAACAAATCAACACTGTATAAACACTCAGGGCGCAAAGTTAAGAGTTCACCCTGTCGCACTCTTTGCCATGTCTATCCTGGCTAGGGTGCACCGATTGCCATGGTGACCGCTTCCCCGCGGCCATGATGTCCGATCGATGGGAATTGAACAAAGAGGATCAATTTCCGATCAGCGAGAGTGGCGCTTTAATCAATGGGAGAGCGGAGCTCCGCGACGGGCTAAAAAGAACACAAGAGGAGCGAAGTCGGAACACGACAGCGGCTTTCACGCATGTCGGCTCCAAAACACTGTAGGAACTTCAAGGAAAAGGGTCTGACCTGCAACCGCTGTAAATCAAAGCGCTTCCAATATTGAAACATCGATCCCGCATTGGCCGCCATCTTGAGACATATTGAGACGGAGTGGAGTGATAGAGATAGAGCGCGAGGGGCTGGGATCCAGCGGGAAGGAGGGGGAGCGGAGGACGCAAAACACGGAGCGGAGCGGTTGAACACGATGAGCGCTTATTGAATACGGGCGCGGATTGGAGTTATTGAACGTCGACCTGTGATATTGAACGGGAGCCAGTTATAAAATATTGAACTGGGTTCAAGCCAGTCTTTCTATTAGTGAAAAGTCGGGATGGACTGCACACGTTGAAATGTAACATACTAGTTGGTAGGCTATACCAGGTAGGTTTACTAAAAACGTTTTTCAGATTCTTTGATTATTATACATACACATATCAGGCTTATCTCTAGATAATAAAACGCTCCGGTAAATGATGCTTAATAGTGGACCCTTCAAATAATGTGTTATTAGCCTACTCCTATCACATATTTAGCCTTTTCATAATAAACATAGTAGGCAAACTTATTGTTTCTATGATCTGGAAATGTATATGTCAGAGTGTCAGCCTAACCTTAGGGTCACCTATTCTTGATGAACTATTTTAATAATCATTGACTGGGCTATTCTCGCCTCGTAATGGGTTTTCCATGTGTGAACTGTTTTGGTGTACCATAGACTATATCTCTTTAATGTTGTCCGTGTAAGACAACCGTTGAATAGACTAATGGTATCCATTAGCTTCGGCATAACCCTGGAGTTTAACCATGACTATTGGAAAATATCCTATCACATCCCTGTTGTAAACGTAAAGGTAAAGGCCAGTTTATGTACCTCCCATTATATTTATGACATTCCCCTTGTAGTTTGGATTTTACAGGCCTGAAAAAAAATATGCAAACGCTTTAAATGTGTGGATTTGTGTTATTCGCGCATAAAGTAAAATATAAGGGCCAGGACAATACAGCAATACAGGGCGTCTGTGAAACGCACTTGACTTTAAGCTTGAACTTGGGGAAACAGCGTCCCGGTGGTCACAGTGGGGTATCACACCGCGAAACAGCGCCTGGAGGACACAGCGTGGCATCATACCCTGAAACAGCGCCTCTGAAGGTCACAGCGGTCATCACACCATGCAAATCCACAGAAAACATACATTCATCATTAAGCCGCACATGGAGGCTCCATTCAGTTGAAACTTAATGTACACACTTATTGTACGCACTTAATCTACATTGCACTTATTCATAATACTTAATCTGCAGTAGCTGCTAGCAGTGCTGTACAAAGGGAATGGGTTAGCCTAGCGATTGTTACTTGCACTTAGTTCTATGAACATCTTTATTGTACTGACAGCGATATATTGTTTCACTTCTTATGACAAATGTACTTATTGTAAGTTGCTTTGAATAAAAACGTCTTCTAAATACCCTAAATGTAAAAGAAACGCGGACATGGATTTTTATTAAGGCTACATTGAGATCCAATCTGGAGTGTGTGCAGAGATCAATAAACTTAACATCCATGTGAAAATGACCTATTGAGTGCAACACCATGCTCGGAGATAAATGGGATGAGCATACTTGCATTATGTTCGATTCCGTCCGTGCCAAGCTTACCAAAGTCGACCAGGCTAAACTGTATATGGGCCTAACCTAGACAGTTAGTAGGCTGCCGTGCAAGAAAATAGTCCAAACTATAAAATAAGCGACTTGAAATAGACCTGATATGTTTTTGTTGTGACGATAATCAGGCCTTTTCTGGAAACACAACAGGAGCATGGGTCAGGAAGATTATACCCTTCTGAGAGTCACATCTAAATAACATCAGCCAAACATTAACCTGGGAGAGAAGGTGAGATGACCTACCCCTTTTGAGAAGTTGGAATGACCTAGCCCTTTAAAGAAGGTGGGATGACCTACCCCTTTAGAGAAGTCGGAATGACCTACCCCTTTAAAGAAGGTGGAATGACCTACCCCTTTAGAGAATTTGGAATGACCTACCCCTTTAAAGAAGGTGGGATGACCTACCCCTTTAAAGAAGGTGGAATGACCTACCCCTTTAAAGAAGGTGGGATTTCCTACCTCTTTAAAGAAGGTGGGTTGACCTACCTCTTAAAAGAAGGTGGGATGACCTACCCATTTAGAGAATTTGGAATGACCTACCCCTTTAAAGAAGGTGGAATGACCTACCCCTTTAGAGAATTTGGAATGACCTACACCTTTACTCATGCCAACATGTCTGTAACTCCATCTTAACTCCCCTAAAAGCACCACTGGAGTTACCAAAGACCAAACAGGGTCTATAGTGTTCCCCTCCGAGAGCCTATTAAACCTGCTATAGGCTGCAGCCTAGAACGGATAAGAGGAAAATATCACATTACTGGTAGTTTTCAGATACCTGGACACAGCAAGATATCTGAACTTGTCCTTGCCTATGCCTCTATCTACAGTAGCTTCAACATACTGAATCCATTGTCACGATCAAAATACAGCATTAGAACATCTTTTAAATAGGTGCTCAATCAAGAAGTTAATTTAGCCCATCAGAGATTAATTAAGGACAATTCATTCATGAGCAATTGATTGATTAGACTAAATCGGACAGTAAAAGTTGATTATGCATTTTTTTTCATAATCAATAAATAAATTAAATGATTTGAAATTCCAATATACCTTAGATGTGTGTGGTGTTTGTTCGTGTGTGCGTGCGTGCGTGCGTGCGTGCGTGTGTGTGTGTGTGTGTGCGTGTGTGCGTGTGTGTGTGTGTGTGTGTGTGTGTGTGTGTGTTTGTGGGTGTGTGGGTGTGTCTTAGCAGACTGGGTCTTCCGGGGAACCCAATTAGGAGGACTTCCCGTCCGCCAGCACCGCGCTGCTTATCGTGTGTAATCGAAGAAGCCCTCTCCAGAGGTTTGTGATGATAGGCCTTCTAAAGATGCCTGCAAGTTAAATCTGACATAGGCCTCTTAGATTTTAATTAGGGATAGCATTTATAAAGACATCGGCGGTTCTGGCCCTTGAGAATATTGCGCGTTTTGTGTATAAATAGTGTGGTTGTTTGTGTCTTACAAAATCGCCAGAAAGGTTAATCATTTAATTAAACGTTTAATGTCTCATTATAAGCGTCACATAGAGTCCCACCGTGACTGGATCTCTGTACACTGAGACTGCAGCGCCATCTAGTGGTCTTCACACAAGTCACACAAGGGTAAAAATGTAATGTTTTCAACATTGATAGGCCCATATTAGTAACACCCCCAACACACACACACACACACACACACACACACACACACACACACACACACACACACACACACACACACACACACACACACACACACACACACACACACACACACACACACAAACACGGGTTAACAGTGCTCTTAATAATGCTTAGGTTCTCAAGGGTTTTAACTTTAATCCATCTTTAATTTCTTCTTGCTGGCACACACTGTAGAGTAGACAGTAGATTATTGTAAAAAAAAGATTGACAAAGCTCACTGTAAGACTTATTGGAGCTGAGAGTTTGTGTGTGTCCATGTGTGTCGCACGACAACCTTGCATTACTTTAATATCCCAGATGACTTTTTTTCTGCCAACAGTGTGACACATACATCCACACATAAACACACCCACACAAAAAACATACACACATATGAATCCTCCCCCCCCTTGAAAATGACACCATGTAATCAGACACGGACACTAACCCTGCCCAAGGTTGTCTAACTGTGGAAATGAAGGTTGGACAGGCCGGCCAATCACAGCCCTATCTTGACATGGAGCGAGTTTGATACGATGAATTCACAGAGCAGCTTCCAGTCGGAGCGCCGTTAAGGCATTTCCATAATCCAGCAGAGATGGCTGTTGCTGTTGTGTCACACCTTTCATGGCTCTGAATATCTTAGGTCTGTCCAATTGCATCCTGGACATATTGGTCTGTGCATGTTAATAACACCCCTTAGAAATCAAAAATAAACTCAGAGCTTCCGGTCAAATTCACATTTGCAGATTGGTATGGTGAAAACAGGCTACAGAAAACTACTACTGACTGACCAAACTGTAGGACAGGCTGGGTTACCCGTTAAACATGGATTGAATTGGAGATTGAATTAGCAGGCAAATTCAATGCAGTTAAATAGTATTTTCTATTTTCCAGTGCCACCACTGTCCCCTTCACACTTAAACCGACATAACATAACATAGAAGGAGATGGCTCAGTGAGAGGTATAGCAATGTTGGTAAAATCAACATAAAGCAAATTTGTCTCTGATTCCAGTCCAGTTTAAGGAGCAGATATGGCTGAAACTAAGACTTAGAGGTATCGACAGTCGACACCCTAATTGTAGGCTGTATTTATTGGAGCCCATCGTCTCCCAACGCCAATGACAGGAAGATAGGCAAGATAATAAAGTCCATAGTCAAGATGAAGTCTACACATCTCTTGATAGCAGGGGACTTCCATATGCCCAGCATCAACTGGACATATAAGTGCCACATAAGTCAACTTTTTCTTGACACCATGAGAGACACCTATCTGAACACCAGCACATGAACCAGCCTACCCGACACAGTCAAGGACAAAACGCCAACAAACTGGACCTTGTGATCACCAATGAAGAGGACATGGTGGAAAACCTTCAGTATCAAGCACGACTAGGCGCGAGTCACCACTAAGCGATACTACAACGGACTAAATAGCTGTATACAGGAAACAAACTGGACTGATGTACTCCACCACATGAGTGTAGAGGAGGCCTGGCTCTATTTCACCAGTGTTTTCAACTCGGCCATGGACAAGTACATCCCAAAATCCATATTCCGTATACATGGTATCAAGGAAACATCAATATCATCAGAACAGTTTTAGTCATAGGCCTGAACATAAATTAATGGTGGTTAAAAAACAATGCACGCCTAAATGTTTATCTAAATATGGCCATATGATCTCATTGTAATCACCTAGAGCTGCTTAGTAATACCTTGTTTGTCTGAGCTTGTCTTTTAGAGCTTTGACTTGAAATAGTTCTCACCAATAACCCCAGCCTACTGCCACACCCCCACCACGTCTCTCAAAAGGACCACTTGCCAGACAATAAATGGGTCTCAATACGGTGGTCATTGGTAAAGCCCTGATCCCGGGGTTGTTCTCCTGCTGGGGCTTAGAGCAGGATCTGTTCCCCGTAAAGGATTGACCCGCAGACAGCGTTGAGTTGGAACCACCCCGGGGGAAAATTGGTCATGGTTGGCCTGAGAGCAGGGTCACCTCGTGGCTCACTGATAGACAAAGGCATCAAAGACACACCACAAAGAAGGCCATGGATGGCACCTGCCGCGGCCCCTGTGCCAACTCTAGCAGTAACAATAGGCTGCTGCTCTGAGCCTATTGTGGGGGGGGGGGGGGGGGGGGGCGGTCGTGGCCTCTACCGGACAAGTGCTAAGTCTCTATATGGCTGGAATGTTGTAAACAATGGTCCACCCCTATTGTCTAAACTTAGTGCAGGTGGAGAGATGAGCCAACTGTCCGGCTATAAAACAGACATGAGTCAGATTTGATTGTCCACAATCATTTGTGTGGGCGTGTGTGTGTGTGTGTGTGTGCGCAGAGACCTACTGAGAAGCTCTTCACAATGGTAAGAAACGGTTTTATTTCGCCAGTGACGTTTTATCTTATTCTGCAGCCTCGTATTGTGTTATCTTTTCTATTTTGAGTCCTCTAAGTCTCTTCAAGTTTTGACACCCACTGATGTGTTGCCATTAGGTCAGAGCACTCTACTTAACTGAACAACTGTCTTTATCCTATTAGGCGCCAAAGAAGGCAAAGAAGAAGACTGCGGAGGCTGGCTCCAACGTGTTCAGCATGTTTGAACAGTCCCAGATCCAAGAGTTCAAGGAGGTGGATCCACATTTGAGGATTTGTTGTTTGGTGCTGGTGGTTGTTTGGTTGTGGTTGTTTTTAAAATGTTATAGTGTTACATAAACACTATGTTAAATTAAATGACTGTATAACAACTGTATTACTGTACAGTATATAAGGGCTCATTTGCATGTATGTATTTCCTTCAGGCTTTCACGATCATGGATCAGAACAGAGACGGTGTCATCGACAAGGGAGACTTAAGGGACACGTACGCCGCCTTAGGTGGGTCTACGCACATAGAAGACACACACAGCAGACACAAATAGCAGACACACACTGCAGACACACACAGCAAACACACACGGGCACACCGTCCGACCTCACGGAACCTGTGTCACCATTCAGAGGCTCCACATCAAGTCACATCTCTCAGGCAAGTTTTGCGACATTATTAGAAGAAGGAGAGGAGTCATCCTCATTACAATATGTTCATTGCATAAGGAGACATGAGCTCTGCATTGAACCCATCCCTAGTGGGTTCAATGGAGAGCAGAGGGCGGCGGGGACTGACTCTAGGTGCCTTCTGGTCAAGGACACCTTATTACCCTAGGGATCTCTTTTGGATTGATGACGTTAAGGTGACGTTGATATATACATGAGATATAACATTGTACATTGTACCCCCAGAGGAACAATTGGGCACATTTAGTGTCTGTGTACCCTTGAAGAAATATCTCTCTTGTTCTCCTTTTGGTGCGTAAGATGAGTCCTATTTAGAGGCACTCCAAGCCCTCCCTTCCCTCCTTCTATCTGTTGGTCACGTCTGACCGTAGAAACAGATTGTATTGTACCAGTTGTATAGGGGTCAAGTGAGCTAAATATGAAAAGGTTTACTTTTGATCTGAATCCCAATGAAATGTTCCTGGTAGGGTTTGTCTAATTTAAATATACAACTTTTGACACCAAGAAACATGTTATTTGTTAAAAGAACGTCACTGGTAAAAGAAAATTCAACAAACTGAAACAAACCAGTCTACCGGATCCATGAAAACACTGTCGCTCAAACACTGTCAAAGTTGCCCCTGCTTCAATTTTCTTTTTGAGAAATTTGAGAAATATAAGGTTTATGCCAGCAAACATCAGCCTCTCTATGGGTGTTTTGTGTTCTGTGTTTTGGCGCAGGCCGCCTCAATGTGGGTAATGAGGAGCTGGACGAGATGATGAAGGAGGCCCCCGGCCCTATCAACTTCACAATCTTCCTGGCTATGTTTGGAGAAAAGCTCAAAGGTCAGTGCTATCCCCCGGTTTAATAGTAAATATAGATGGGTTTACAACGTATGCAAAAATGATATAGAAATATAGTGATCAATTATAGAACGGCGGTCATTATTGGGAAAATAAGCCCCGACAGGGCGAACAGATCACTGACTCGCAGCGGAGGTGTCTTGCTTCGCCCTGTCGGGGCTTATTTTCGATAATGACCGGCAACGTTCTATACATTATTCCGCTTATTAAACGGCTACTTAACAAAACGAAAAAATAACTTCACACAGTGTGTCTTTTATTTCTTACCAGCATTCGTAGTGTTGATCAGCAGAGAAATAGTCGCGCCAAAAACGTTGACGTCGCTTATCAACCGAGTACGCTGGGGTTGACAATACCGGACTACTTGCGGAGTGTTACCAAAGATGTCATTAGAGGCAAAGAATCCTTTGTTTCCTTGACAGCGGTCAATTATACCTAGCAACGGTGAATTATCAAATATAATTCACTGCCGGAAGTTCTGAAGGGCCCATGCAAGTGAACGAAGCGTTCCACGGCATTGAGAAGACCCGTGTAATAAGTAAAGGATAATCAACTCAAGGCAGGGAAATAAACTGTTTGATATGCCCGGCTCGTGGATGGCTTACCGCCAGAAATCGAGGGTGGTAACCTTCCACGAGCCGGGCATATCAAACTGTTTATTGCCCTGCCTTGAGGTGATTATCCTGTTTATTCTACTTCTTGCTTGCCAACCTAATAAAACAATTCAAATACTTTAATAATTATGCTGTATCTTTTTCGTATTGCATGCTTATTAAATGTATACTCTGTTTGAGTTCATCTCCCTCAAAAAGTAGTCTTTAATTACGATCGATCAAACATACATTCCTTATTCCAAATATTGTTTGCAATAAATGTATATAAGTAAGGGATAATCACCAAGATACAGGGCAATAAACAGTTCTCAAATGTCTTCACTACTCCAAATACATTATAATTGACAATGAATTCGTCCATTTTTAAAACGCTGCAATGTCTAGAACAACGGTGAATAACGTTAGCTCCGCTGTAGCTAATTAGTTTCTATAGCAACCACACAAGGCTGCATCTGATCACTAGTTTAATAACGTTGTTGCTACATTGTATCTCACTTGCGAAACTATGTATTGACTGACCCTCCGATAGATTTCCGACACATTTTAGAAACTTTTAGAAGCAAGGTTTATTTTTACAATGGACCTCATGTATGACATTTCTGTGATAGAAAAAAATACAAGCGGCGTATTGATCTACTATTTTTGATGACGCTTTGCTCAGTCAGCAGCAAGTACAACCAACAAGTCAGCGGGCAACCTGCCGGGTTAATGCCCTCCTCCCTGCCAATCAGAATCAAGCATTCTTACAAAGTATAAGGATATATATATACATCCTTCCAGATTCTAAAAAAAAATCATGCTTTGTTAAATGGATACTTTTATGGAGTTAGTGACATTTAGTTACCGGTATATCATGCTATAAAATATGTCACATGTATAATGCGGTTCCATCAATAAATGCGCTGCTCTGACCCCGCCCAACGTTTAGGGACTGACCCTGAGGAAACCATTCTGAACGCCTTCAAGTTGTTCGACCCAGAGGCGACGGGTGTACTCCGGGGAGAAGAGTGAGACGGACCGCATTACAAACACCTATATCACACTCATCAAACTATACTATCAGATCAGCAGACAAACACCTACATCACACCCATCAAACTATATATCAGATCAGCAGACAAACAACCACATCACACCCATCAAACTATACCATTAGATCAGCAGAAAAACAAAGACACACACACTTTAAAGACACACTTTAAACATTGTGTCCATGTTCTGATGATATTAATGAGTCTATGATATTAATGGGTCTACCTAATCCTGTTTGTTACCTGTACAGATGGTATGTTTAGCAAATGTCTATATATACTCAAAGATTAACGTTACATTTTTTATTAAACCTTGTCATTTTCAGCATCAAATACAGCCTAATGTCTCAGGCGGACAAGTTTACAGAGGAAGAGGTAATACTTTTTCAAAATAGCTCACATATAGCACCCAATCATCACCTAACTTTTGGTATCCCTGTAAACACACCTTGCCATGGTTCCTCACTGTGTCTCTTTGATCCAGGTAAATGAGATGTTCACCAACTTCCCCCTGGATGTTGCGGGCAACCTGGACTACACAAACCTGTGTTACGTTATCACTCATGGGGAGGACAAGGAGCCGGAGTGAATAGAAGTTCTCCCAGCCCTGTTGATCTAGTCCATAGTTACTGTGAGCTGTGCCACACGAGACATGTATTAAAATACAATGACTTCTTTGTCCCTGTCAATGGCTCTATCTCTAGCAGCTCATACATACTGAATCCATTGTCACAAACACAAATACACTAGTTTCAAGGTAGAGGAGTGTCATTCATGATTTATCTTTTAAATGCTCCGCCCTACATCTTTGTATTTTAGCTACCCCGATTTTGAGGAACCAACTCCAGAAATCCAGAACTGGACCCAAGGTTTTTCGATCAAACCTGATACATTGCTTATGGTGTTTCAAATATTTTCCAACAGAAACATATTTTGGGGCAGACGATTGTAATGCATGGCTTATCTCGCATCATGATTGGGTCTGACATCTCAAGGTTAGGCTCATTGGTAAGGAGTTTGTCTTTTGGGCAGAGTCTGACATCTCAAGGTTCATTGGTAAGGAGTTTGTGTTGGGGGCAGAGTCTGACCTCTCCTGTTAGGCTCATTGGTAAGGAGTTTGCTTTGACATTCTGACCTACGATCCCTCAGGTCTAGGTTGGATTGTAGAAGGGTTGGTGGAGCGTTTAAGAAAGCAAAAGAAAGAGGACAACTCGTGTTATTTAGTGTTGCACAAATCTGTTCATAATCTGTAGGATGAACCTTAACAGGAAACATTTGAATATGTCACAAAACCTATTAAAGATAAAAAACGGCTAATCAGCCCACGGCTGGTGGCATGTCATGGGACCTTTAATTTTGACCTTTGAAGAGTCTGTGCAGACTTCTACGGCCCACTGCCGACAGGTGAACACTTGCTAGTCAACGTAGATGAGTACTCCCGATACCCTGTGGTGGAAGTCATGCACTCAACCTCTGCGAACTCTGTTATCCCTGTCATGGACAAGATCTTCTCGATGCTTGGCATCCCCGGAACGCGAAGACAGACAACGGCCCCCCCTTCGGTAAGCAGTTCGGCAGGTTTGCGGCCTACATGGGGTTTCACCATCGAAAGATCACCACTATGGCCCCAGGCAAACGCCACTGCAGAGAGGTTTATGAGAACACTTGGAAAGTCCCTTCGTGTCGCCAACATGTAGAACATCCCCTGGATCAGCATCTCTACACTGTTGAACTTACAACAGCTTACAATCCCGAACCGTACAGAATGACCACCGAAAAGGGCTCTATGGTCACAGCTGAGTGGAATGGACATTGAGTGACAAGGAACTCCTCCTTCTTCAAAAAGCTCAACCCTGGCCTGTGTGACACATCACCAGCAGAAGAAGAGGATGAAGAAGTCAGCGCAGACACATTCCCAGTGTTGGAAAGGTACCCAGCTAGGCACCGACAGCCTCCACAGTACCTCAGCGACTTTGATACAGCCTGAGAAAAACAGGCAATATGGACTGAAAAAAAAGAGACTTTATCTGCAGACAAGTTTGTCTGTTCTGATTCTGAAAATGTTTATAATATGTTCCATATTGAAATGGCATTTGAGAAAGCACTTAATTGATTTATTACACCGAAGCAATATAATTGTTTACTACACAGTGTTTATTGTTGTTTACAGACGAAGTGGATGTTTAGCTATTGATAATTCAAAGTAACCAGAATTGGAAGTAAAAGAAAACCTTGAGTTCAAGTAAAAAAAGGAAAAAAATGATCTGATGTAATTTTCAGATCACGCCAGTAGACTGAATCAGTGTTAATGTTCACATAAGCTTGCACGTACTGCTTACATCATTACGTTACTATAAGCGCCAACCGAATGTGATGTGTTGGTCGCGAGTTCGGAATGTTCCCCAGCAATAAAGCAACATAATGCGAAGCTCCGCTTGATCATTTATAGTAGGACAAATAAACAATACTCATAAATATCACAAGGGTTAACTTTGATCCATGATTTTGAGAAATTTAACATCCTGTCAAAGCAATTTTACATCCTGTCAAAGCAATTGTACATCCTGTCATAAGATAACTCTTGAAAACGTATCTTGAATATATTGGTTATCGTGACTTAATTAGCTTTTTTCAAACCCAACAAAACAAACATTAAGGCCTTCTATTTCAGTCTATAGCCTTCTTTGACTTGAAGGAGTGTCATGACACTATATGCTGGACATCTGTGACATTAACACTCTGAATCAGTTGTTCAATAGCCTAAACAAAACGACTAGTTTAATTAATTTTAATTATGAAGCTTGACATAACAAGACAGTCAACTTGACATAACATTATCCATTCAGCCTCGACTACATGTTATATAACCTATTAAGGATTATGATTATTTTTGCAGTTACATTTTTAGGCAATTAGGAATGTGTTATGTCATTTGACCTCAATGTTTAAAAAAACGGTACTGTACAATCTCAAAAAGAAGTGAAATTTGTTCAAAGCCAGGGTGACCTTTAATTTAAATCCTTTTATGTTTTATTTAATATATTCAGGATTGATTTAAATGACTACATAAATGATTATATATGAGGAAATTATGAAGATCAAACAAGGGGAAAATGTTAAAAGGTTCAGTGTTTAGAATCTGGCAGCGACTAGCGGTGAGGCTGCAGATTGCATCCAAATAGGTACCCCTTTCGCCTCTTCCTTGTCAAAGACTACACTTCCTTAACTGCCCTCTATAGAGTCTAACAACGTGGTTCCGGAAGTAAAAATTCCATTAATTTTTTTTCACCGAGGTTTTGAATAAAAGCCATAATGTCTTAACCATACAAAGTATACATATCACGCGCCGTTATATTGTGAATCTATGGTGTATTCTTCTGTAGAAGCCACAAGTTAAACAGGCAACATCTAGTTTTTAGAAAAAACACGCTTTATTCACGATTCATTATACCCACTACACTATCCATAAATCCAATATAAACAATATAATAATGACAAAGGTTATAAGATGCAAGAAATGCACTAAACTATTGGGTTGGAACCATTGCCCAAAGGTTTGCAATGGATTAGGGGATGAGTAGTTCCTTCACTCGTTCACAAAAATAATCCACACAGTCTTGTCCCTTTTCTTCCGTTTTCAAAATAATTTTTTGGCCTGAATCAAACTTTTTGGTCACGACTACCTTGATAAACGATTGGCTTTGTATAACGTCCATGGAGAAAATGTATGGCAAATTTACTTCCGGAACCAGAGCTGTTCAAAAAGGGGTTGGTCAGTGTTATGTTCTATTCTGTAAGATGGCAGAAGAGTGTTGTTTTGCAAAAGGAAACATTAATTCACCACAAGGTCGTTTTTTGACAGCTTGATCCTGCAAATGTGTGAACCAGGGGAACCAATCACCATCGGCTATCTTTGTCGGGGGCTCTAGCACTCGGTCGCTCACTCTACCACAGTTTTTAACTGTGCTTTCAAGTCGAAGCACACCAGGTTCAAACCCTGGCAGAGTCTCTAGGGCAGAGGATAGCCCAATCACATTGGTCAACTCTCTTTCCACTGAGAATATATTCTTCATAATATAACTGAAAAGGATACAAGATATGAAAGATTTGCAGATGTTATGTTAAAGCGTAGTAAAGTGTTTTTGAAAACATGGCACAGTATACATACACAGCTCCTCTACTGCCCTGGATCAATTGTGAATAGGATGTGAAAGTAGAAAGAAAGAAAGCAGAGCCATTACTCATGAGTGTGTTTGTGGGGTGGTCTTGCAGAGTGCTCAAGAGGACGGATGTGGTGTCAATATTTCGGAAAGGGGAAGCACATTAACGTTTGCTCAAAAGGTCATGTTCATTTCCTTTTGTTGGTTATTCCATTACAAAGAGACTTCTGTGAAGATAACACCAAGGTATGACAACATATATCATGACATACGGCTTGTTTACTTGAAAGGTTAAAACATTTGAAAATGATGTCTTCTCATCCTTTTATCAAGAATATGTTGCAGCTTTTTGTAAGACACCTATTGAGGTTCACCAGTATCAATTCAGTGATCATTTTTTGAATATTTTCAATGAAACAAATACCTTTTTCTACCTAATTGAATTGTAGTCTAACACATCAGTTCACCACTGAGATAAAAGAACAGTGGAAAGAATGCTCTTCGGTTCAGTCATGAATAGGATTTTTTTTTTTTGTGAAATAAAGAAGTTCAAACATGTAGACAGAGGGTAGAACAGAGGGACAGAAACCCAATAATGTGTAACAAAACATGTAACATGTAGTATTACACAACCAAATATATGATGTGAATGAGTAATGATGACTGGATAAACTCTTTGTGTTTTGAGGCATGACAATCCTTGGCATTAATGAGGGGGCCGTGCTGATGCTTGTGTCTTCAGCCTCACTCAGCATGCTATGTCTTCTGTGTCTCAAGTGCAAAAAGAAATCCAGTAAGTTCTTTACACTCTTCAATGTTTTTGGAAATGGGAAATTACATTTTTCAATTCATAATCAATTTCCCCATGGGGATGATTTGTGATTTTGATGTTCTACACGGCAATAACCATTCACATTTGTTGTGCATCTATTTAAAACAATACAAAATCAAGGTAGAATGTATGTAAAACTGAAAAATAAGAAAACAGACTCTTCTCTCTTGCAGAAATCATCCAACAGGATTCCTCGATATATGACCCTCAGATATTGTGAGTATTTATTTATAACAGGAGCTTGGAGGTTGATCATTAATCATTTTGTTGAATCTTCTTTAATTGAATGAACATTTATTATGGTTGCTGTTTCTATTAGGTATGACAAGGTATACTTGTACTACTATTTTACGCCAGAAAATGTGTCTGTTTTACTTTAAAACATTTACGAGCCTGAGGTGTATGTATAGAATGTAAGTAGTTTGAAATGCATTCAACAGCATCTGGATTGTTTCAAATTGTGCTCTGATCACAAAGTGCTCACATTTTAAGGAATGCAGACTTCAAATGTAATATTTGTGACAACCAACAAGTGTGTTGTTGGTTGCATTCAAAGTGTTCAAAAGATTCCTAATTTGTCTTATAGTATAGGAAATCAATGTTCTATAAATATTAAAAAACTGAAACATACACATTTTCTGATGTAAAGTAGTAGTACAAATATACATAGTAGGAAAACAAGAGGATATTTCAAATAGGCATTTGATCATTTTCAAAGATTCAATTTAAAAATAGTGTTTCGCCAACAGCCAACGTGAAGGCAGCCGATTTGCTGTCACACGCTCAAAGACAGGTACGCTCCCTGGTTTTACTTAATAACATTATTGTATACATTATATAAATACACTTAATTACAATATTAATTCAAATGTACATTTATCGGGCGATATAGTTCTACTTGATAAAAAAGTATGTGTTGAGGGAAGAAATTCTGTGGGACAAATTATATGTTGTATGTTATAATCATGTTGGGTAACATTTTGTGATTATATTAATTAACTCATCGTCTATCATCTTCCAGTAACGCGGCCCAATCAAATGAAAACACAGAACCAAGAGTATGTATGCAACATGAGCTCAGCTCCATTAACCTACAAAAATGGTTTTGTAAAACTTTATGTATTTAATCTCACTCAAACATATGTAATTTTCAGGGAAACTGAAGTGAGACATTCCCATATCTCTCAATGTAAGATCTCCAGTTGTAAACTTTCCTTATTCAATTCTTTCATAAAAGTAAAATATATATTTTATTACCATGCACCAAACTTGATGATACCGTTTTCATATTCACAATGTAATAATGTTGATGTTTTTTTCAAATGTGATGATTTGGCGTATTTTGCGTATTTATTTGGTGTATTTTGTTTTATTTTAAGAAATGTATGACAAAGGGTATTTTCTATTGCAGCTGCAAATGAAGATTACACATTTGTCATTGGTGGTAAGTTGGTACTAGTTTGACCCATGTATTAATAGTTATATGTTATATTCTTTAATGACTATATCAACTGATCATGGAACTTTACAGAATAGTTCAAGGTAAACTCTGATGTTAACTACATTGTTTTGCAGACCAAGAGGGCTTTGACGCTACATATGTGTAAGTGTGTTCCCCCTATACCTGAATGGTCTCTACGTCACACTGAATTACCTCCATATGCTTCATCTGTGGTTTTAATCATATTTGTATGGTCTTTTATACAGCTCCCCACTTCCAATTGCAGTGTATGGAAACATTGAGGAAATGAAACAAGCAGCATCTGGTGAGCATGTTGTTTATTATTTTTCTTCGTAAGATGTTGAGAATTGCAGTAACGTTGATCACTACACAATCATAATAAACTTTTACATTTATTTTATGCAATTACTCAAAAACTAAATAAATAAGCATATTGTGGTTAGGGTGTGAAATGCTTACTTCGCACATGCATGAGAGCAGTTGCCTTGATGTGTGGGGTAAAGTACAAGTTAGAGCTGTAAGCACAGGTATTTTTTGTCAGTAGAATTTCTGAGGCTTGTGGCAGGTAAAACATTGCAACCCAGTCTCACGGAAATACTTTAACCTATTCATTCATGATCTGGGGCACGTAATTTAAAACTTTCCGTGCCAAAAAGCACACATTTCTGACAATTCACGGATATATGTAATGCAGGTGCGCTGCTCTGCAGGCAAACCGCAACGGTAAAAAGGTAGCTGCTTCATCTTTTCTTTTTAGAATGAGTTTGAAATTATTGCTTTTTGATACAAAAAAATTTAAATACGTGACAATGTCATGTATTTCCGTGAGACTGGGTTGTACATTGAAGCCCTACATTTTATGAAAGCAAGTCAGTGGACTTCCACTTACTTCTGATCAACCTCATAGGATACCCATTTACAAGAACACGGAACACTCTTTTACTTTTGTGATATCATAATATTATAATAATATATAATATTATAACCTCAAATGTATGCATTCCACATTCCTTTCTTTTAGCTTCCAATTTATGTGACTATGAAAATATTTTGACTGCTTCATCGATCAACGATGGTATGTGGTTCCAACGTAACATTTTGATATGATCACAATGTATTACCTCAATGTTGCAAAAAAATTTTTTGCAATCTTTTGTTTAAATTAAAATGACAGAGTTGTTTTTTTAAACTGCTGTTTCACTTCAACAGATGAGGATTATGAAAACTCTGAATTCTTAAAAAACGTTGAGGATTTAACAGGTAAATGTTGTAATTTGTTTCTAACTAAAAGGATAAGTTCGGGATTTTTCGACCTTGACTCTATTTTCCCACCAAGGGGGGAATGCAGAAACAAACATCTTTGAAATTGTTCCAATATGGAGTGATAAGGCTGCAGTCATAATTCGCGAAACGGACTGCAATGTAATTCTTTAGGCAATATCGGCTTGTCAATGTACAATATGTCCACTAAAAATGCGTATTGTTTGCCACACAATAATACTATTCATGTCTGACAACATTATCCCTACAGAGAAACCTAACTTTTTTCCCTTTCACTTGATTCACTCTGAAATTTCACGAGTTGTTGAACAGGGTGACCTTGAGTGAGAATTGGAACTCGGAGTTCGGGGGCCATCCAACCAAATCTTACAGCTGCAGCTGCTTTAATCTTATTTTACACTCTAGGTTGGCCTGTAGCTCTACGCTGTAGGCTGGCCTGTCGCTCTAGGTTGGCCTGTAGCTTTAAGCTGGCCTTATTTTACACATAACTTTATATCAATGGTTATAGCTTGGTATGTCTTTGTGAGGTTTTAACGTCTCTTATCATTGAATCATTAAAATTGGGGCCAAAGAAGTGTATGCAGTCTATAATATAATCAGGCAGTGAGGTGATTATAGGCAATACTATAGTATAGTTACCGATGTTTTTATGTTTGGGATGTAAAGAGGCCATGCAAAGAGCTGAAGAAAAGATAAGCTTGAATCTCAAACAGCTGTAGTGCTGGTCGAACACGATTCGAGCCATGGAACAAAGAAAGTACTTCGCCTTTTTGTTTCTTTGTTTCTGAAACAAAATTGCATGATGCAAAAGTCCTCCCTCAATCTTCTGTAAAACGTCCCGATATTTCTTGGTTTTATGGTCATACTAAAGCTACCCTAAAAAATAGAATGGGTAGCCTACCAAGTGTATATTAATAACTATTAATAACTTACTAATATAATTAAATTAATTCTCTCTTAATTCCTCCCAAAAGTCTGTAATTATTGCTCATAAGATAGATCGTACATAAAATATAGGTACGCAGTAGTTAACAAAGAACTGCAGTATAAATTCTTTGCAAGAATGGTACACCATTAGTAAAAAAAGATTAGGCCATAACTCGGGAGGAACTACACTGTATGTTGCAAACTGTAATCTAAAACGTAAACCGATACTCCTCCTTTTCCAATACTTCTCCTTGAGCAATACTTGATTCTGATTGACACTAAAAAACCGACCAGATGTAGCAAAAATATCAAAAAAAACCTGTTTCTTTCCCTAATGTAATCTGAGCCTGTCCGTGCAGAAGGAAAGCCATTGACAGGGCGCTTTGGCCCCAAAAGGATTACATTGCAGCACGCTTTGTTCATTACGGTAGCAGCGTTCCCCCTCAATACTGGACACAATATATCTAACAATATTGTTTGCATAAGTCCCTAAGACCAAAAATTCTGAGAAACTAAAGACCCGGGTGACCGTCCTGAAGTTATCCTTTAAGTGTCATAGCTTTTGTTTTACACTAAATTAATTGTTCCTCTTCTTTTTGACAGATGACCCAGACTATGTGAATACCCAACAGGGTGCTTGCTGATATGAACACCACCAGATAGAGGAGGAATTCTCATGGCTCAATAAGCAGGAGGAGCCAAACATAGTCTCTGCTATTCATAGCAGAGACCTGTGTTAATGACAGAGAGCCTCACCGGTCAAACTCCAATGAAAAAGGCTTACAAGAAAAGTAAAAATAATAATAAATATTCAATATTTATCTATGATCTTTGTAACAAATGTATCTTTGTATGATTCATTTCAGAAAAAAAGGTGTTCCAAGAAGTGAGAAAATCTTAACTTTTTCTGATATGCCATTAGAAGATACATCTGTTAATAAATATTTAGGATTTCCATTCGATGAATTTATGAATTATGAAAATGGAATTAAACTCCTGGCTGATTCAGCTGGTAGAGCTTTGGTTCCGTTGTTAACAAGTTAAAAATAGGTAAAGACCTTGGTTATTCTACTTACTCTCAATTGTATGATGCATGTGTTTCTCCAATTGTGAATTATGCTGCTGGGGTATGGGGATTTAAAGAAAGAAAGATCTCAGATGCAGTACAAAACAGAGCAATACGTTGTTTTCTGGGTATTCATATATATGTTCCCTCTTTGGCTCTTTTGGGTTGGATTCCTGCTACAATAAGGAGAAAGGTTGATATGATTAGACTGTGGAATCGTTGTGTTAATATGTCCGATGACAGGATCAATAAGAAAGTTTTCCTTTGGAGTAAAGTCCAGAACTCTCCATGGGCCGCAGAGATTCAGGCTGTCTTTGAAGAAGCCGAATTTCAGTATATCTATAGAAATAATTGATCATGCAGCATAAACAAAATGAGAAAAAAGTTACTTGTCGGGTACAATGAAAAATGGTTGAATGATATAATGTTAAAACCGAAATTACGGACATACATCCAAATCAAGCATAATTATGAAACAGAATTATATGTTAAAACAAATTTACCAATAAATCAGAGATCCTAGATTGCCCAATTAAGAATGGGAATCCTTCCCCTGGCACTTGAGGTCGGCAGATTTAAAAATATCCCAGAGGAACAGAGACTTTGTGAACTTTGTGATTTACAAGAAGTGGATAATGAATCTCATTTTCATTTATACTGTCCCTTCTGTGATGAACTAAGAGTACCTTTTGTAAATGAACTGTTTGCTCAAAACCCTGAAATATTTTGGAGTAATGATGTCAGGATGGAATGTTTGTTTACCTTTAATGTTTATAAGTTAGCCTCTTTTGTTACTAAAGCCTGGATGAAACGTCAGGATGGTTAATATCGTTAATGTTAGTATTGTTAAGCATCTATGTTTTATGTTAAGCATGTTTTATGATGGTGTCTTGTAAGCCCTTGTGGGCTGGGCATGCTAATGCATGAAACAATAAAAAATAAAAAATAAATAAAAAATGCAATCATTTTTAATAGTCAAATTTGAGAAATGTGCAGAGCTCCAATGCTAATACAGAAGAAATGATTCAGTGGTGAGCTCAGCCTCCCCTCTGATTCGCAGTGGAGTGGGGCGATAGGCACCTGCCTGTCACTCTCTTTCTGTAGGTCAACAATGTTGGGCTGGTGGACCCCGTCATTACTTGTCCTCGCTTTCCATATTCCAGGTAATTTATGCCATGTGTGTATTATATATTCAGGCTCGCTGACCTCTTCATGGGCTGTGGAGCCCATGATAAACCATGAAAGACCAATGCTGAGCTTGAGGAAATACTTCCAACTCATTTTTCACTGTTGCATGAGTAGTATGAGTAGTGGAACTACATTTGCATATAAAACATGAATCTAATACGTAATTTGCCTGTACGCGTGATTTTTTTAAAGAAGGCTAATATGAAATATGTAATTCATGGTCACCTGACCAAAAGTCTTTGTGCAACTTTGTGTGTAAATCTGGTTCTAATACTATCAAGTGGCTGCCCAGCCATTGACCTCACCGCATGTCACTGGTATACAGCTGGTATGTGCAGCTGTATGACGTAGGCTGGCCTTAAGCCAAAGGGTGTATTCTGGCCTGTAGTTATAGAATATAGCAGGGCAATGTAGTTTTGCCTGTGGCTCTAAGCTGGCCTGTCACTCTAGGCTGGCCTGTCGCTCTAGGCTGGCCTGTCGCTCTAAGCTGGCCTGTAGCTTTAGGCTGGCCTGTCGCTCTAGGCTGGCCTGTTGCTCTACGTTGGCCTGTAGCTCTACGCTGTAGGCTGGCCTGTCGCTCTAGGTTGGCCTGTAGCTCTAGGCTGGCTTGTCGCTCTAGGCCGGCCTGTCGCTCATTGCTGGCCTGTAGCTTTAGGCTGGCCTGTCGCTCTAGGCTGGCCTGTTGCTCTAGGTTGGCCTGTAGCTCTACGCTGTAGGCTGGCCTGTCGCTCTAGGCTGGCCTGTCGCTCTAGGCTGGCCTGGCGCTCTAAGCTGGCCTGTCGCTCTAGGCTGGCCTGTCGCTCTAAGCTGGCCTGTCGCTCTAGGTTGGCCTGTAGCTCTATGCTGTAGGCTGGCCTGTCGCTCTAGGCTGCCCTGTCGCTCTAGGCTGGCCTGTCGCTCTAAGCTGGCCTGTAGCTTTAGGTTGGCCTGTCACTCTAGGCTGGCCTGTCGCTCTAGGTTGGCCTGTAGCTCTACGCTGTAGGCTGGCCTGTGGTGGTAGGATGTAGGCTGGCCTGTAGCTCTAGATTGGCCTGTAGCTCTACACTGTAGGCTGGCCTGTGGCTGTAGGGTGGCCTGCTGCTATAGGGTGTATGCTGGCCTGAAGCTCTAGGCTGGCCTGTGTCTTTAGGGTGTGTGCTGACCTGTAGCTCTAGGCTGGCCTGTGTCTTTAGGGTGTGTGCTGGCCTGTAGCTCTAGGCTGTAGGCTGGCCTGCAGCTGAATGATGTAGGGTGGCCTTTGGCTGTAAACTGTATGGCTTGTATAGCTGCAGGATAGACTCCTTCCACTGTAGGAAAAACACAGGTGCAGCTCAGCATCAATTAAGGGTCCGTCCGTTTAGGTATGGCAGTGCAACAGTATAGACACAAAAGGACCAGCATGTATAAAACCAACCTCATGTCAAAACGACAGGAACGGGAGGTAACTTAACCCTACTATTGACAACCTGGGACTATGGTTAATTTGGTTGATGGACCTGCTTGTATATTACCGTGACACATTGAACAAGGTAGAAACAATTGAATAAGGTAGAAACTATGGGCAAGAACTACATCAGAACACCAGCCTCCCAACTCTTTCTTGTGAAACCAGGCCAAACCTATTTGCTGTATTATTCGAACTGCACAGGAAGCCACCAAGAACAACCTTTTTACACGGGCCATTGTAGCTGCTGGCGGCGGCGCTGGCCACAACTGATGTTTCTTAGATCTGACAGCGAGACAAAAGTGTTCCCCCGCAAGCCTACACCTCCAGACGCTATCGTACAAAGATAAGCACTTTCCTATGCTGTGTTAGGGGCTGAAACAAGATACTCATGAACCAGTTATCAATGCCATAAAGGGAAGTCATGAAACGCGCCTAATTTCTACAAGCTTAACTCTGTGCTTGGACTGATTGTCGTTTTATAGCCTCTACGTTTATAGCCTAGGTTCAAGATGAATCTGTGACTGGGTCTGGTCCAACTCCCGTTCCCTATTGCGAATTTGTTTGTCTATGTCAGGCAGATACAATTGTAAGCTAGTGAAAAATCATCTTGAATCTTGAAACTGGTTTGATCCAAAAGTCTTCTCAGTGAGACTTCAAGCATCTGTTAAACAGACTATAACCTACATTATTAGTAAATCTCGAATAGGCATTTATACATAAAGAAAACACTATTATTATTATTATAATTCATATGTATATATAGATAAAAAAAATGATTAACGAGATACAAAACATATGAAAGTTGTACAATATACATATAATGAAACAAGGAAACACCCCCCACCTGGTGGCAGATTCCGTCTAAGCAGGTTAGTATACATCAGGGTGGTGGCTATAACCACCGTGCACATAACTGCTTTATAGAGTTACTCAGTTGAGTACCAGGAGATGGTGTTTGGTACGCACCCCAGACATAGCTCCACACGTAACATCGGATCTTATGAAACGTAGCCAGTTTCACGGAGGTTTTTTGCGTCACTTTTTTTTTTATCAAACTGCAGCAGCTCGACCACGGAGCGTTTGATTATCTGACAAAAGGAACGTTGTGATCAGCTGATTTTGCGCAGTGTTGCGCTTATCATTCGTTTCGGGCCACGGCACATCTTGGTGCAACTTTTTTGAAAAAAACAACATTTTCTTCTGTTCCTTTTCTTTGCAGGCGGCGAACGCACAAGTAGCTGCTCAATGTATTTTGTTGTTTCGTTTTTTTTCAATCTCCCGTAAGTTACGCAAAAGCACTGTAGTGACACAAGTGACGTTACGCGTACCAGTTATGTGCGCCCCTGTCTATAACGCCACCAACTCTATTCAGTTATATTTAAGTGGTATTATCAGTTGGTTTAATCATTGTTATTAATGTAGACAAACAAATGAGGATAATATAAATATTTGGTCTATTGCACCCGTAAATTTAAAACGTAATGATAATAGTTATGTGTGATATTAATTAACACTATTATAACTTCATGCCCTAGAGTGACATATTGTATATTACACTTTACATAGTTAACCATAATGACTTGGGGATGAGATGCTAAAATGCAACGCGCTTCTAAGAGAATGGATGAAGAAAGCGAGTGGACTTATAAATCATCTGTAAAGCTACGAGTCCTGCACACAGAGAGGTGATAAACAGCGTGGATCATCTGATGAAACCAGTCAGTAAGTGTGGTGATGAACAAGCTGGATCAATTAAAGAAACCAGTCAGTAAGTGTGATGATGAACAAAGTGGATCGTTTATAGAACCAGTCGGTAGGTGGACTTCCGCGCACGCGCAGACTGGGAAACCATTCGCGTCGATGGAGTATGTCCACTGACTGGGATGTACAGAAAACCAGTCGACGGACGGGTTACGATGCATACTGAAACACTGGATATAACCTACAAAGACCTTCATTTATTTATTATGATTCAAACAATACCATTTTTTACTAGCACGATTGTTGCAGAAGGGGAATGTTTCCAGTCAGGCAGGTAAGGCAAAGCGCGTCTCAAACCAGACCACCGGATGATCGTATCCCGCTCGTCCGATCGTCCTGCAGTCCAAACGCTGCAGATCTTGTCTAACCAACGAAAGGACTTAAACGTAAAAACGGACAGGGGAACTGTGGAAGATTCTAGATCCATTGTTTTTAAATGCTTGAGCTATTGCATGGGCGCCACCATCTCCATCCAGATGTGAGAGTGAACCAGAGGCCCGATCCTGGTTTGAACCACTGACGGTCGCTGTTCTCTCTGGTTGATGGGGTCCGGTTTCTAAATCCTTTTTTTTTTAAGAATGAACACCATATCTGATTTTTACACTTGATGCAGAATGGTGCTGCTGAACGTTGCTCTTATATCGGCATTATTTTTGTTTTGCACTGCCTTTTTTTTTTTAATCTGCTGTCTTGTATAAATATGTAGGCTAACATGTCTTATCGTTCTACAGTGTTCCAAAAAGGCCCTAGTTCCACATTTGTTGATCACATGCACTGCTGCTATTGCCTTGTATTTGTGTATCAAGGAATTTGATCAATGTTTAATGACACTACGATAAGTAAAATTCAAGTAGAACAAACCATTAAATACAAATTCAAAACAATATTCACCGAAGTCAACTTCAACAAACGTTGCATGATTCAAACCAATAATAACAGGACTTAATATAAGTAACGGATATAGACGTTTTCTGGACCAATATAGAAAGGGATTGACATGAATATGATGAAGGACACTAGGATGCCCCAACCCTGGTGTGTTCCTCTGCAGGCAGGAGCGTGTGGACGTCTGATTGCTGGCCTCTTCTGAATCCCTCCGTCACGGTGGAAGAGAACGGCCCCTCCTGGCAACAGGCCTGCACAAATCTGGGTTTCAGTCTCCCCCTGACCTGTCCCTCTCATTTGTGTAAGGCTTGTGGTAGCCATTTTGACTCTCTCGCACACAAGGTAAGGAAGGACCCCCCCCACCAGCCGCCCCTTTCCCATTGACAACACTGACAGAAGGAGCTCTAGCGAGCCTAAGACCTGGGTTGTCTCGTGTGTGTTTTCGATCTACGTGTTTCCCACCACGTGGATCAGGCTCACCCGTTGTTCTGTCCCGTGTTTTGCCGCAGCATGTCTGTGGGGATTGCAAGAAGAACTTCTGTGACCGCTGCTCGGTGGAGGCCGAGGCCCGCCAGCCCCGTCTCTGCTGGACCTGTCGGCGGTTTCACGGCACCCTCTTCAACCGCACACAGCTGATGAGGCTCAAGGTACGTCCCCCCCCCCCCCCCCCCCCCCCAACCCAACCCGGTCCCGTGGACACCGTCATGTGACAATAGTTGTCGTAATTTTGTTAGTCTGGTCATCCTTGGGAGCGTTCAATACTGGGCGGGGCGCGGCCTGGGAACATGGATTTACACCGTTTGGGAAACACTGCCGCAGTGGGTTCTTGTTCTGCTCTCCTCTAACGGACCCATCTCCTCCCTCACCAAGGTGCGGGAGCTCCGGGACTACCTCCACCTGCACGAGGTGCGGACGGACAGATGCCGTGAGAAGGAGGAGCTGGTTGAGCTGGTCCTGGACCAGCAGGCCCTGGGCGGCAGCGGCGGCACTGCCGCCGCCGGCAGCGGTTGTAGCGCAGCGCCCAACGGCGCTACAAACGGAGCCACACCCCAGACCCAGCACACCGCTCCTTCGTCCTCAGACGACAACGACGAAGAGGATGACGATGACGACGATGAGGACGACGACGGCGACGACGACGGCGATGACGACGGCGACGGCGATGACGACGGCGGCGACGACGACGACGACGACGACGACGAAGAGGAGGATGATGAGGAGGGTGAAGAGGAGGATGATGAGGAGGGTGAAGAGGAGGATGAGGGGGATGAGAATGCTGATGAAGGGGAGGCAGATGGTGGTGATGAAAGTGAAAGGGTGGCTGAAGAAGATGTCGGTGATAACAATGTAAGGGAGGCTCAGGTGGAGGAGAACAACGAGAGAGAAGTGGCGGAGGAGGAGGAGGAAGACGACGATGAGGAAGAGGAGGCAGGGGAGGACGAAGAGGAAGTTGAAGAGAACATTGAGGTAATGATCATAAGTTTAGAGTTGATTAAGTTGATAAGGGCTTGGGGAATACAGGTTAGATACTCAGAAAGCACTCAATTTAGGCCTTGAGTAGGATTGTTTCAAAGTCTTTACCATGGTTGTTACCTTTAGTTAAAGGAAAGCAAACTCAAACCTAGGCCCTGTTTACAACTGCGTTTTGAATCGCTTTCGCAAGAGATTCTGTTTAGACGATAACCTAACACTACGGTTCCTACTGTTCGATGGTGGAAACCATTTCTCTTTGCCTCGCCATCTCACAACCCTTTTGAATCCCGATTTGCAGACGGGCCGTGATGTGTAAACAGGGCCATAGCCTAGTCTGAACCTGTCCAATACGCTCTATTCCCGGTCCCAGCAGACGTGGGAACCTGAAGAGGCCGTGCCCGCGGAGGCCCGGACCGCCTCCCTCTCTGACCTGAGCTGTGTGGAAGACATCGAGGGTCTCAGCGTCCGTCAGCTCAAGGAAATCCTGTCGCGCAACTTTGTCAACTTCATGGGCTGCTGTGAGAAGTGGGAGCTGATGGAGCGCGTCACCCGCCTCTACAACGAAGTCCGCAATGAAGGTGAGAGGATGCATTGTGGTGCTGTCTGATGGGTCAGTCATCAGTCCTACTACTAATACTGCTGTTCCTCTGATGGGTCAGTCATCAGTCCTACTACTAATACTGCTGTTCCTCTGATGGGTCAGTCATCAGTCCTACTACTAATACTACTGTTCCTCTGATGGGTCAGTCATCAGTCCTACTACTAATACTGCTGTTCCTCTGATGGGTCAGTCGTCAGTCCTACTGCTGTTCCTCTGATTGGTCAGTCATCAGTCCTACTACTAATACTGCTGTTCCTCTGATGGGTCAGTCATCAGTCCTACTACTAATACTGCTGTTCCTCAGATGGGTCAGTCGTCAGTCCTACTACTAATACTGCTGTTCCTCTGATTGGTCAGTCGTCAGTCCTACTACTAATACTGCTGTTCCTCTGATGGGTCAGTCGTCAGTCCTACTACTGCTACTGCTGTTTAGCACTGTTGTACGCAGAAAACACAAGTGGCTTCCAATGGGTTCCAAAGCCCACAAAGCCAAAAAGGGACTACCACAAAGACAACCTCTTCAAACCGTACACGGTTGAACTGTCAGAGAGAGCTGTCAAATAAGGCCTTATACCAAGTACCAGTTGGTAAGGTGATGGTTCACTGCTTGAGGTACACCAACTAATACCATGGTCACACTATACACAACCTTTCTGTTTTTCACGAGGGTCAAATCGTCATGATGTGGTTCATCTGGGGTGGGTTCAGTGTTTAACCTAGTCAGGTTGTACGTCACAGGAGTTACCGGCCTACGCGAGGACAGTCAAAATGATCAAACATCCTAGTCCTAACGTCGGGCTTTGTGGGCGACATGCTTTTGACCACGACATACAACATGGCCACCACAGCCGGATCTGACCTTCCGATGTTCACAATCGAAAGCAAACACCGAAAGCTTGTCTGCCACGTTATAATCGCGTTACAATTGGTCTGGAGTGGTGCAGTCTGTCCTGCCGATGAGAACAAGAAGATGTAAATGAGAAAGAAACAGTAGGGGGGGCCATTCTTGATGTTTCATCCTCAGCTGAGCCCATTTCTGCACTGTGTCTTCATCCTCACCTGAACCTCTCTGTGTCCTAATCCTCCCCTGAGCCTCTCTCTGTGTCCTCATCCTCACCTGCCCTGTGTCCCCAGAGTCAGCCGCAGCCACCAAGCCGGACGAGGAACTGTGCCGGATCTGCATGGACTACCCCGTGGACTGTGTGCTGCTGGAGTGCGGACACATGGTCACCTGCAGCAGGTGCGGCAAGCGCATGAGCGAGTGTCCCATCTGCAGGCAGTACATCGTCAGGGTGGTCCACGTCTTCAGGTCCTGAAGACGGAGAACACAACAGAACCACTTCCTCAGACACCACAGTAGATGGTGTCCAATAACTCAGAGATGTTATTTATGTTTTTTTTGTTTACTCATTAGTTTGTTCATTAATAGTAGGCAGTAGGCAGATACAATTGATCTTTTATTACAATTTTGTATTTATTTATTTATTTTCTATCGTATAATAACTAATCTTAAATGTAATTTACCAATATGTTGTTTCCTTAATCGTGGATGGTATGTCCTTGTATGTTACCTATGTTTTTTTAGATTAATGATAGAATAAGCAATCCACAGTACTAGTAAGAATGTTTATAATGTAGACACTTTACCAGGTATTATTGTATTTGTGTATATTTGTATCTGTAAACATCAACATATCAAACAAATGGTGCAGGCACAGTTATAATGTCCAGAACACTGGAACGTTATGTATGTTATAACCCTGATATTACCTTTATTTATTTATTTATTTATTTTTTACAGAATCCTCTTATTTTTTTCATGGATTCAGAATTCCCCAAATAACGGGAAGGAGGGCACTGCAGCTCATAATAAAAAAAATAAAAAAGTTCAATTCTGGCGCAAATTGAACCCATGGTCTTTTTCGGCATGAAAACACATGAAATAAGCCCTCCAGACACTTTTTTCCTTTGATTAACAAGTACAGAGCTTTCCCGGAGCAATGCTAACTGGCCCAATGGCTTACATTGGATTGGTTAGGGGCAGTGTGGAGCGCTTCCAAATCTGCATTTTTTAACCACTAATATTGCTCAAAATAGAACCAAACCTCTGCGGTAGCATGACTAGGGTCCCTACACATGAAAGCGTTCCGCGCTGCCCCTAGCGGATGCAATGTAAGCCATTTGGCCTGATAGCGTTGCTCCGGGCAAGCTCTATACTTGTTGACCAATGAAAGAAAGTGTCTGGAGAGCTTATTTCATGTGTTTTCATGCCGAAAAATACCCTTGGTTCAATTTTCGCCGGAATTACACTTTAAGTAATCTTTTGCACATTTATGAACAAATAAAACGTGTACTTTACTATACAATGACTAGCAAACTAATAAACGTACTAGCCAACTCACTAATCGTGTCACGCTGCAGTGTCCAGTCAGTAACAAAAGCCATGATAATATCATATTATCATAATATTATCATTATATCATGATATTATCATGATAATATCCATGATAATATCATGATAATATTCCATCACTTCAAAGGCAATACTACAATTGACGCATAGTCAATTGATGCATAGTCATTCCATTTGATAAATCTTTATTTATATATGCCGTCGGATGAGGTATAGAATATTCATATAATTGTGTGCACTTATTGTTCAACGATCACTGCAATGATCACTCTCCTTGGTTTGGTTGCTTATGGCCGTAATTAGAAATGTACTTTGAGGGAGAGGGTCAAGGGGAGGAACTACTCATCAGGTAGGCGAGTGTTTTCAACCTGTGTAATGTCGTTGTGTTGTTCTACTGGTGGTTCAGCGATGGTACTGCAGCAGATGTATGGGGTACCGTATGGTGTGTGTGTGTGTGTGTGGGGGGGGGGGGGGGGGGTCACCAACACGGTGCCCGCGGGCACCAGGGCGCCCGCAAGGACCATATGAGGCGCCCGCAGGCCGGTTCTAAAAATAGCACAACTCATTCTTGAACAACTCTTTCCCACCTTTTTTAAGTCATTGTTGATAATTATTGTGAGAAATCATTAACATGATCAGTTTCTTCACATAGATGAGTATCACTAATCAATATTAATAATATATAACTAAAGGCAAACTGAGCAAATTGGTTATTTCAGAAGAGTGTATCAAACTGGGTGCCCTTCGTATGACTATGAAGTAGCTCTCACATGACAGTGTCCACGGGACCGGGTTGGGTTGGGTTGGGGGGGGGGGGGGGGGGTGAATGAGAGACTCATTCACTGGTTATAGGGGACCTATCATTCATGGGTGAGCTTCTTTCACCCATGAAGAAGCTCTCAGGTTCAAAAAGGTTGGTGACCCCTGTGTTAAAGGGACACTGTATTAGCAAAAACCAATGTCTTCATCCATAAATATGTCACCTCTGCTAATAATCTGATTTATCTTCCTGAGCGAAGAATTTCTTATATTTAGGTGAGGGCTGCATTCAGCGCTCAACTATTGTTCTTCTTTCTTTCTTTCTTTCTTTTTCTTTCTTTCTTTCTTTCTTTCTTTCTTTCTTTCTTTCTTTCTTTCTTTCTTTCTTTCTTTCTTTCTTTCTTTCTTTCTTTCTTTCTTTCTTTCTTTCTTTCTTTCTTTCTTTCTTTCTTTCTTTCTTATTCTCTCAAAACTTTGGGACCCATCTACTTCTTAAATTTTTCTCCTAGAGACTTGTTATGATGGGTGTGTAGTAATAACCAACACAAACGCGTTACTTTCCAGCAAACATCTTTATCTCCGTTCTTGTATCAACCTACATTACATTCTTCTTTCCCTCTTCTCGCATGATCTATCATCAGTCTGCCTTACTACGCCACCTAGAGGCTGTACAATTCAACTGAACATAACTGCATGAGTAACTCAATGCAGTAGTGAGCAAAACAATTTTAAAATAGTCATATTAGCTTGGTATCGCGCGCTTCTTTTCAGATTTCTTTTAATGTTTTATACTTTTGAAGATATTCTACTTTTAAAATACCATTTTTTACAGTGGAAGTGACACTTACTACTTTAGACTTCGTAACTTGTTCAATATTTTATCGTTAACCTTCGTTCAAAGGTTTAACAAATCAATACACTTGTATCTTCAATAATCTGAAAACAGAATTTCGATTACCTTTATCATTCAATATCACAGTTTAAGTTCCATGTCGGCTTGTTTGCAGTTGGTCTCATTGATTTAATCTGAGGTTAGAGCGAGGACGTGCAGGCAGTGTTGGCAGATTGGGCAATTTTTCTCGCCCAATTTGACTGGGCTGGAAAAATGAGCATTAGGCGAGTACATATTATTATCTCACATCTAGTTCAGCTATTCAATCTTTCTCTTAACTTCTTAACTTCATTACACTAATTGTATCAACAGTTGTAGTTTTTATATTATATTTTATATTTTCAGTTGGTCTCATTAACTTTCATAGAGGTTACAGTATTTATTATTTCACTGGTGCTAAAATTATTGAATAAAATGTGATCTACCTCAAATGTATTCATACTTGATCACTAACTCTTCACTTTATTTGTTTCCAGCCATTTTAAATTTTTTAAATGGTGTGCATGTTTACATTGTTTACTCCATTGAGGCTCATTTTCAAATTGAGGTAAAAATCCCTTAATTTGATCACTTCACTTGCCATTTAGCATTTCTTTACGTCTTAAACTATGTGTCTTTATTAAAACATATTTTCAACCTCACTTTGCACTACAGCACTCACCGCATTTTCTGCAGGAAATGCATTTTAGTTATAATGCATTATTTACCATTGAACGGGTAAGTCCTAAGTACCGGCATTAATTACTAATATTAGTTTAATATTCAACATTCATTTAACATTCAAAATACAATTTTTGGAAGAACCTCTGAGTGTACACCGTAGTTTCTCAAGTTGGGAATCATTGATTTACAACTTGAGTATGAGATGGTGGTCTACTTGGTGAAATCCATCTCATAAATATTAAGCGTCTGGCCATTAAATGTTACAAAAGCTATCAGTTCTGTTTGTGATTTAGGCAAAGCTAACCAAGGGACGCCAAAGCAATGATAGGATCTGGCTCGATAAGAGTCCCCGTCACCTCTGTTAGCATGCTAAAGATCACAGTCCAATAAGCGTGTGGAGCTGAACCCGACCAAACATGTGAATGTGATTCACTGGTATATTTCCACACCTTTTGCAAGAGGAGTCGATATTGTTAACAATTTTACAGAGACTAGCTTTGATCCAATGAGTAGAGTGAATAACTTTGCAGTTAATCAGCCCATGTTTGGCGCAAATAGAAGAAGTGTGTACTCATTTAAGACTATCCTCCCAAAGTTCGTCTAAGATGGCCTCCCCCAAATCTTCCTCCCGGAGCGGCTTTATAGAGTTAAGGGAGGTTGAAGACTGCCTAGGATTTGACTGTAGATATGTGAAATCATACCTTTCATCACAGCGAGAAAATCATCCAGAGGAATTTCCTCTGGTAGAATAGGAAACTGGGCATATTTATGGCGAACAAAAGTATGAATTTGCAGGTATTTAAAGAGGTGAATCTTGGGAAGGGAGAACGGTTCTGGGAGCTGCAAAAATGTTGTCAATATATAAGTCTTTGAATTGCTTGCTTCCAAGACTAGAACATATAGGAAATGTGATATCAGATAAGGAGGGCAGAAAAACATGGTTCGCAGCCAGGGGAGCTGAAGTAGAAAAAGAAATGTTAGCCATAATAGCGTTAGAATTTGAGATTTTTTAAATAAATCTAACATATGGAAAGGTTGAGCAGTTGATGGGAGAGTGAAGTCAACGACACCGGCGTAGAGGCAAGAGACTCCTTAAAAAATCCTGTTGCATACGTTCTATGCAAGATGTACAATTGGCATGAAAGAGATCTTTGGATTTACTAGAAACTTTAATTCCAAGGTATGTAAAACTATTATGAGTAACTAAGGTCATTTAGCCTGATATATGACTATAGGCTTTTAGTGTGGCAAGTGTAGCAGGAATGGATACAAATAAGTCCGTAATGTACAGAAGAAGATCATCCGCATAAAGTGAGACCCTTTGTTCAGAGCTTTTCCTGCCTATTCCAGTCATTTGAGTGTTAAAGCGAAGGGCAATTGCAAGGGCTCAATAGCAATGGAGAATGAAAGGGGGCTAAGTGGGCATCCCTGCCTAGTGGACCTATGTAGAGGGAAGTAATAAACTTTCCGCCAAATAGCCCCACTCCACGCGATCACAGGCCTTTCAGCATCCAGTGATATCACTGCTACTGAAACCGGGGTTGTAGATTTGTTATAAATTGTGTTGAATAATCTCCTTAAATTAAAAAAGGAATGCCTATTTCTAATGAAACCGGTTTGATCCGGGGAGATGATAGTCGGTGTTACAGCCTCAATACGCAGAGCAAGGAGTTTAGATAATAATTGAAAATCTACATTTAGCAAGCTGATGGGACGAAATGAGGCGCAGGAGAGTGGATCCTTATTCTTGATCAAAATAAGGGATATTAAGGCCTGGTTAAGAGTCTCTGGTAATTGGAGAGAATTTAATGAGTCATTAAACATGTAGATTAGAATTGGGGCTAGATTATGTATGAACTTGTTTTAAAATTCTGCAGAATATCCATCTGGTCCAGGGCATTTCCCACATTGCATGGATTTAGCTGCTGCAGTGTTATTCAACAGTAATGTTTTTCTCCAAAGCCTCTATATAGTTGGAGTGAACAGTATAGATCTTAAGGGAATTAAAGATGGTATCTAAATGTGAGGAATTATGTGTGTGTTTTCAGATGTACAGTATATAATGTCTTGTAAAAATCTTTAAATTCATCATTAATTTTCTTAGGATCAACTGTTAAAGGCCCACTATGCAACTTCGGGAATTTCTTCGCTGTTTTCTTGGTTTTGGCACGCACATTTCTCTACACAGCGCCCCCTACAGCTTCGTAGTAGATATTTTACAACACTGTCGTAACAACTCGTTGACGACCCTTCCCCATGCACTTCTACGCGAGCCATGTGCATTTGTTTTCAAAGAAGCCGGCGAATGCGTGGAGCCATGTCCGAAGTAAATGTTCATAAAGTGTAGGCAAGGTTATACATTTTTAAAATGGTGTATTTGTATTGCAATAAACATAAAGCCATCCTTTTTATAGTTGACGGGGAGAATTTATATCCTAGATTATAATTGTTTTATCTTAGGTTGAACAGAACAATCAGTGTGAGAGTGTTGGCCAACATAATAATCTAAATAAACAAGAACCTGGATTCGGGGATTCAGTCTGTATCTGGGGGACGAGACAGACGAACAGCAAAACACCAATGGAAACAAAGGTGTTTATATGGCTGCAACCAAGCAAGCTAGAAACATACAGGGCTCACAACAAAACGGTCGAGAAAACAATTTTTACAGGGCTCACAACAAAATGGTTGAGCAAACACATTTGTACAGAGACTATCAACATCAAGAATACCACAAGGACAAAGTTCACCCAAGGGTACTTTCAATTTCAAAAGCAACACGGCCAAGTCGGAGTCTGATTTGAAGTCTTCTTTTTCTTTCAGTTCACGCTATTCCTGAAAAGCTTGCCCAACGTTTACTCGTGTCTGGCCTCTCTGTCGGTCAGTCTCCCCTTTCTCTTCTTCTGTTCCTCCGACATTGGGTTTCTCTGTCTCTTTCTAGTCGGCTGATCTATGATGAATGTAACAATCCCTTAGTTACTTGTGTTTATATCGAGCCGGTTCCGTGTTTGGGGGTCTGTGCCGCAAAGCAATTTGTTACTTCGCGAGACCCGAGACTCCCGCGAGAGTGGGCGGCGGGTCGCCGGCAGAAACATATTCATTTTCTCCGCCAAGATGCGCAAGGGGGAGTTGAAACAACGAACGATCGAACAAAAATGTATAATGGAACCATCGCAATGACTCCTAGCCTGTTATATTAAGGTAAATCAAGCCAAATTGCCTCGCAACTGGCTGTTTATATCTAGCCGGTGCCATGTTTGGGTGTGTGTCTGTGCCGTAAAGCATTTTCGAAACTACAATCTGACTACATTTTCGAGGATACTTCCGCCGCGTCACATCCGGAAGCGCTCGGTCCGAACACATCAAGTTGCATATGCGCTTTTTCACAGTAGAGGCCACATGGGAAAATGAGACACCCACCAATAGACCCAGAAATGGATGCAGAACCATCAGCATAACTCTCAACCTGCATACTTAATGTAATTTTGGCTAAAAAATTTGCATAGTGGGCCTTTAAGCCTGCGGCTGTTCGAATTTTTGGTATTTGATGAAATGCTACAGTCGTAGTTGAAAAGCAAGCAATTTGATGGCTTTATCCCCTTGCTCATAGTAAGTTTATCTGGATTTCAGTAACATTTCCATTGTACGATCCGTGGCTATAATATTAAACTCAGTTTGCAAGAGAGGCGCTCTTCATACAAATCTGGAGAGGGAGATGTGGCATCAATTGTGTCCAGTTGTCCACTAGGTATCCTGCTCCGCCTTTGAAAAATGAAAGCTCACACGCCCTGATTTCAAATTTGGCCCGATATGTTGTCAAAGGGGGCAAGTTACCTCCTCTTTCTCTGCCTTGCCTGCCCAGAGAATTTGGCCCCCGATGAGACAATGAGCTACGACCGTGCGAGTGTCACATGTGTGTGTGAATATACACACACTGTAACGCAAGTGTTGTACACTTCTTTATAATTTGGATAACCGTTCTGCGGTTGGTGTTACCATATGTTGCGCATAACACGCAACACATGGTAAGGTTTGCGTAAATCTGCCTCTTTTGATCTCCCAGTTAATGACCTATGAGCAATAAGAGGCGGTTCTGAGTAGAAGTGTTGATTATGACGTCATGATGGGGCTGAAGGAAGGCTCATGGCCTGACGTCATAATATCAATATTATCAGGGACTGTGGTTGAAAGTGATGCTGAGGACTTGTCGAATAAGCAACGCTGCATTTTTAAACCAAGTTAAGAACAATTTTGTTTAGGTCTACCCATTAAATATATGTTAATGATCTAATAATTGATATTATGTTCATGAACACTCATACCTGCACGTTTAAACGGTTTATAAAAGGTTTAAAGGTCCCAAGGAAGAGAGAGAGAGAGAGAGAGAGAGAGAGAGAGAGAGAGAGAGAGAGAGAGAGAGAGAGAGAGAGGGGTGGACTGGCCATCTGGCATACCGGGCATCGTCCTGGTGGGCCGTTGACCCAATGTGGGCCGGTCCGGTCCGCTATGTTTTTTTTTTTTCTCTCTCTCGGAATTTCCTCCAATTGGGCCGGCCAATGGGCTACAGAGGGCTAGCAGTGTGTTGCCAGCATCGACACATATTATTGGTCTATGTTTGTCATTGGCAATCAATCATGGGCTGACAGGCTCAGAGAGCCCTGAGGGTGCTGTCAATCACAACACAAACCAGGGTGAGCGGGACCTCATGGCATGGGCCGGAGTCGCGGGAGTCGAGAAGGAGCTGAAAATGGATAAGCGTAAGAAACGCCCGGGTGGCGCCGAAAAACTGCGACTTCAAAAGCTGAAGTCTCTGGAGGTGGAAGCTGCTAAATGTTCAAAATTGACAGACCTATTTGGTGCCGGGGTCACCACCCCAGCAAGTGCTGCTGCGCCGGGAGACGTGCGAGTGGAGGCATATATGCTAAGTAACGTTAGCCTGGGGCTAGCTAGGCTACATTTTGAGACATGTCCAAAACAAAGTAGAAAATGTTTTACATAGAGAGAGAGAGAGAGAGAGTTTAAGTTCAATTAATAGTTATATAGGTAGGCCTTAGGGCTCTTTTGAGACTTAAGTCATCCTTCATGACGGATGAATTTGTTCACTAAGGCCCCGTCCACAAGAAGCCGATTTCTTGGCGAAACCGTAAAGGTCTTGTACGGTTCGGCCTTCCGTCCACACGAAGCCACTGACCGAAACCGTAAACTTCTGAAACCACCTCGGAGGTGGTTTCAAATCTACCCGGTTTCGTTTTGGATTCGTATGGACGCCTGAAATCGACTGAAACCGTAAACCATGACGTCATCGGCCCACCCCTCGACCCTCTAGCCAATGACTGTTAAGCCCGCAGAGTCTCAGAACTCACAACAACAAAGATGATGGCGGACTACAGGCTTGTAATCGTTCTGCAGCAGATCATGTCCCTTGTTGGGTTGCTAAGCCATTATTTATTGAGACTGTTGACTGACTGTTTGCTTGTGTTGTTAGTTGTTCGGGGGGCAGCCTTTATGCGCATGCTCGCCTCTTCTTCTTATTTAACTTTCTTCTAGATTTCTGTAGCAGGAGCGGCGCCCCTTAAGGGCCTGGCATGTGTACTACAGCGTTTCTACAGATCTACCCGGTTTCGGCTTCGTGTGGACGGGGCCTAATGCCGCGTTTCCACTGCAGGGTGCGGAACGGATCGGATCGCAAAGGTGCGGTCGGGATATAGCCCAGCTCAGTTCCGAGGTCGCGTTTCCACTGCCGACAGTACCCTTTGTGGTAGGCCGGATGTCGATTGCCGCGGCAGCTACGTAAACATCGTAAACAACGTCTTCCTCCACAATAATGCAGACGAACGTCTCCACCTCCTTGTTCGCCCAAGCAAGCGTTTTACGCGACATGTTAATTGTAAAGAATAATACCTCGAGGCTACTGTTTCTTCGTTTTTATCCCCGCGTCACCCGGAAGTGATGATTCTGTCGACCAATCAACGGAGGGGGTGTGTAGCTAGAATTTCCCGGGACCCTTTCAGGCGTCTCGTCTCGTTTTCGGTACCCCAACGGAGGAGTCCCGGGAACGAGGCCGGAACGGGGTACGGCAAAGTCCGGGTCACGCCCACTTTTGGCGGTGGAAACGCGACCCGATCCGCACCTTTGCGATCCGATCCGTTCCGCACCCTGCAGTGGAAACGCGCCATAAGTGTCACTACATCACAAAAGGGCTACAAGGCTACATAAGTACATAAGTACTGAGTACAAGTTCTGTTTGCTGTTTCTTGCAGGTCATGAATTTGGTGAGGAGTGTAGCTGGCTGGCTTCTCGTATACATTCATGTGCACATACACGTATATGAGAATGCATATCTATTCAGACCTGTAATTCATGTCTTAGACTTTTTCACACAGCTAAAGTTAAAAATAATAACTAAATTCTCTATTTATGGTTTCATAATGAGTCACCGTTAAAACAAATGAGTTTCAGTTCTAATGCTGCTAATGTCTGTAATATGTTTCTATTTAGATTATTTGTCAGGATATTTTGTTATTATTGTCCGAGTCTGGTTTTAACTAATGCTGGGCTTACTCCAAAATATTTTCACAGTCACAGACTAAAAACTGCAAGAGAGAATTTAGCGTTGGATCAAGTGTGATATTTAACACAGGTTTTTTTTTAGATATGTAGATAAGGGGGGTGGAGATGCAGCGACCACAGAAGGTCTGTTAACTTCCTGTTCGGGTTTCACAGCTGTCTTGTCAGCAGCACAAGAGACACAAACTTAAAAAAAAAAAAAAAAAAAAAATACTATTTACAGTGCTGTACTATTATTCGGGTTGTATGTACTTGATTAAATTATTTTAATCAAGTACATACAGGGTTCTTCCCGTTCATCTCGTCCCACCCCCAGTGCTGATAATTTAGTGGGCTGTTCTGGACCGAAAATGCCAGGGCTGAATTTCTGTACCAGTCCACCCCTGGAGAGAGAGATGCCCTGTGTCAAATATCACATAAATAGTAACTTTTAACCATAGATCATGGGGCATGTTAAGATCAAATCAAACATCTGCTGCATAGTGGTTCCGTTGATTCCTGGTGCAAACCATCACTGATGTATGATTGTGCATAGCTCCACCGTGTTCCCACTCCTTCTTGTCACAAGGGGGCAGTATAGGTTCAATCAATACAGCCACAGAAAGGATGTTATCGATTGTGGCACAGTATCTTCAACACTTCAGCGTAAGAAAGAAAAAAAAAGATGGGGGAAATATTGGGATATTTGGTGTGTGTGTGTGTGTGTGTGTGTGTGTGTGTGTGTGTGTGTGTGTGTGTGTGTGTGTGTGTGTGTGTGTGTGTGTGTGTGTACAGGCTAAATGAAGAAAAGTAAACAAACATTAATTTAGATAGCAATATAGTCAGCTGCAAATATGACTTGACCCCAAACAAATTCTAACAAAAGATTTCTCAGTGGATTACAGTAGTATCAGATGTACTTATAAACATACTAAGAGTTTACCAAAGTTTGATACCAAGAAAGGCCCCATTTTCAAAATGGCCCCTGCCAGGTCCCAAAAATTACCATTAGTCCTCTGTGTTAGAAACCGCAAGTTTATTCAGCTTCACCTCACCTCCACAAGGGACACCATGTGGTGATTCAGGGTGATCGATAGCTCCTCCCACTATAAATGGAGGCGTAGTTAGGCCTTCCCCCCTTTGTTCTCACCACATCCTCACCACAACTGAGTGTGTGAAAGTGTTTGCCATGTGTCTTTTGAATTCTCTTCACTAACCATGGCATTCATCATGGCAATCATCATGACAAAACAACTTTGCTTGCAAAATAAAGTCAAGCAAATGAATTCTTGTTTCCTGGTGGTTCGTGGCTCCAGTAGAACCTACTCTGCGCTACAAAATGGTCCTTCGAGCCGGAGTACTGAGCCACACCACTCAACATTAATCAAAAATGGCTGAAGCTAAAATAATTGATATCGATGATGAGCCCTCTACTGAGTTTATGATGGATGGATCCCAATTGGAAGTACGCTCAACCCAGCTTTACCCGGACAATGCAGATTTGTCTCGACTAGCACCTGTGCTATTAATACCTACTCCCCAAAAAAATCCTAGCCTTCCACCTAAATCAGTATTGCCTACTTTCTTTGGTGAGCACCAAATCCCCTTGCCATCAGTAGCATGTGAAGCATTAGCTCAACCCCCCACAAAGTCAATTGGCCATGAACTAGGGGCTAGACCTAAAAGAGATAGGCAGCCCCCAGTATACTATGGGATCCAAATGCCTCAGCAGCAGCTAGCACAATCCCATAGGTCACGTCCTCCCGCAGCAAGAAAACATATTTTTCCAAGTCAGCTCCTAGCCTCCCTGTTGGCTCCCAAGTTAGTAGGCACTCTGGAAGTGACCATGCCCCAAGTTTGAGTGATCTCCAAACCAGCATTTTCAAGGAAAAGAACATCAGAGTGGGAGGTCGACTTCGAGGAGCGGAGACACTTGATGATGAAAATATCCATCCAATAGTATTGGATCCAAAACATCCCATAACCAAACTCATTATCAAGCATTATGATGAGAAACTGCTCCACCCAGGCTCAGAGCGTGTACTGGGCGAAATGAGATGCCGATACTGGATTCTGCGTGGTTGCCAGGCCATACGACAGCATCAACACCAGTGTCTAGAATGTCAAAGATGGAGAGCCAATCCAGTCATTCCCAAAATGGCAGACCTTCTTCCAGCCCGCCTTAGATTGTCTAAGCCCGCCTTTTGGTCCACAGGCATGGACTGTTTTGGGCCTTTCACAGTTAAAGTAGGTCGCCGCTCTGAAAAAAGGTGGGGCATTCTATTCAAATACTTGACAATTCGCTGCATACATACGAGCTGCTTGACAGTATGGCTGCAGATACCTTCCTGATGGCCTTCAGGAGATTTGTTTCACGAAGAGGGAAACCCTTTGAACTCCTCTCTGACTGTTGGACTAATTTCAAAGGAGGAAAGGCAGAGCTGCAAACTGCCTTCCATGCCATGGCACCAGATTTAAAGTAGCAATTTGCCCACACACCGGTGAACTTTCAATTAAATTCTCCATCTGCCCCACATTTTGGCGGAAGCTGGGAACGAGAGATAAAATCAATTAAAATGTCCCTCCATGTTGCAGGAGGAAACCAACCAACAACGGAGACAGTCCTACACGCCCTGTTTCAAGATTAATCCCACTACCGGAAATCACAGACGAATAAACAAAATGAAACGCATTTGCTGCACAAATCCTGTGAAGGTGAACTGCACCTTCACCTTCACCGCACTTTCACCTCACCTCCACAAGGGACACCAAGTGGTGATTCTTGTGGTACTCTTTGCTACACTCTGTATTTCTCCTAGACCAGGAATACTGGTGCCTGATACATGTTTTGGCCATGTAATATTCTAATTTGCATAATAGATAAGTGATTACATGTACAATTCTATATTAATACAATTGGTTACAAGCATATATTTTTGTGAAATATTTCTCCTTTCTCATATCGTTTTGCCTTGTGGTTGTGGTTTCTGTGGTTCATAACCATTCTTTTGATCCTAATTAAAAATAAATTCATTAGAATTGTCTGGTACGGTACAATTAGTCAAAACACGGTTGCCACGTGAAGGCTCAGTACCGCTAACCCCTTTTTTATGCGTTTCTTTTTATACTTATCTTTTCTATTTTCTTCAGTTGTTTCTATTTATTATGGTTTATTTTTTATATTATTTTGTTCTGTGACCTTCAAAACAAAACTGCCATTGCCTTGGTCCCATGGTCCTCTTTCCTTGCTTGACGTGGGAGCAGAAAGACATTTGCACAGAACTGGATGGTTGATTCACAATCCAGAAGTTTTTGGAATGTCTGTTTGCCAACACAAAAAATGCGTGAAGTTGTATCACATCCTGTGAAGGCGTAAACAAACAGCAATTGGGAACACAAGTCACTACCCAGGACTTGTTTCATCTCACTGATGTTGTACACTTTAGTAGCTTTGGACTTGTCTGAACGAAAATAGAGGCCTCTATTGTTCGTCCCAGCATAGTAGAGGAGAAGAATGAGTAAATCTGTATCCTCTCCTATCGAGGTTGTGTGCTGATGTTCTGAGGCCTTGACTGCAGCTTTGACAATGTCCACGTCTGCATCACCTGATGCATTGATAATAGTGCAGCCCTTCTTCTCCAGGTCATAAGATTGATCAGTCCTTGTTTGTTTGAAGATCTGGAAAGGAAATTATCCTTTCCCACAAACTCAGTCTCAGCATTGAATTTAACGATGGGGCGAGTGTTTGCACCACGTCTCTGATCTCTGATGAGTATTGTCTTTGATGGAAGGATCTTCGCTGTAACCATAAAAAACGACTGTTGCTTTACCATAATTGCGTATGGTAAAGTCTGCATATGAAACAGTAACTGTCACCCCTTTTCCATGCCAAGCGGTGAACCAGGGAGCCCCCGTCATGGACATGATGCTCGGGTGGTGGGATGGAATCCAGGACAGTTTTGTTAGATTTCTTGCTTGAGAACTCAGTGACTGCCTGCACTAGTTTGTTGACGTGACGGAAAATCTCCTTGCCTTCGAACAGGGCTGCAGGAAATGAGTAGAGCTCATAGCTCATTATAACTTCCAGTGAAAATTGTCAAGTTCTCGACATGATCAGGAACAGTTGGAACAGCAAAGCAGGATCTTTTCCGTTTGAAGGATATTCCAAAAATGGGTTTTCCAATCATCTTTTCAATGATCTCATTGCCAACAGTCTCACATCGATCTCTGGTTCACCCCTAACAAAGATAAAACCTTACAGTAATCTCACAAAATCATGTTTGCATTAAGTATTTAATCATGTCAGTGCAATTTAGACAAGTCCAATGGATTCATAGACCCAGAAAACATGGGGTTAGACATCAAGATTACTTGGCTAGGTCAAATAATGAAGGAGTTAGGGTATTTTAAGGGCTTCATGCCCATCTTGGATGCCATCTTGAAAATTACACCTTTCTAGTGGTCAAACTTTGGTAAACTTTTAGTATGTTATTGAGAACACCTAATGCTAAAAAAAACAGCTGAGAAATCTTTTGTTAGAATTACTTTGGGGTTAGGTGTTTTTTTCCATATCTGCAGCTGTCTTATATTCACTTATGATGTTATGGGATTTCTTACAAGTTACACTCATATAGCCATATTGCTCTTAAATCTAACCTACGACAGCTTTAAGTGTTTAAACTTAATTAAACACTTTAAGCCAGTCTTTAAGCCAGGAATGAATGGTGATCTTTGTTACACAATTATAACTGATTGTAAATGAAACAAAAAGGCAGTAAATGGTCAGTTGCTTTGACGAGCTGTCCTCAAAGCGGTGTAGGACCTGCCACTAGACATAAGCAGAAACAGAAGAAAATGTGCATCAACCTGGCAGACTAGGATCTAAACATCATCCCCAGTCCCCCCTGATCTCTCATGTTTCTTGACTCGTCTCGTGCTGCTGTCACGTCCACTAAACCAAACACAAAGAGTGTACAGTATGGATTTGACATTGTGAAGTTTTGTGAATAATGTTGTGTTGTTATATCACAGAAATAGACTACTTCGCCTACATCTTGACCTTCAGGAAATATATAACCTGTTAACATTAGAAAAAAAGGCTTCTTTCTTGGGCCCTTGTGCTACGGCTTGATATCACACCTATCTTTTATCTGAAACAAATTGTTTACCATACTGTCCCCTGTAGAGGCCTACTGTGTCTTACTGCTATTTACAGCCTGCTGCAATGAGCCAGTTGAAGCAACTGCTTGATCATAAACAGTTAAAGAACCGCTTTAGACATTCCCCCATCGGTACAGCACAGAGGGGTAGACAGATACAGAGACATTCCAACGTCAGCACAGAAGGGGAGGCAGAGACCCTTCGCTGGATGTCGATCTCTCAGGAGAGTCTGCCTGAGCTCTAATGCTAAGTCAGAGGTTTCTTGTATCTAAGTACTTTTCATCCTCCTAACTGTGGCTGCTGCTGTTGCCGGATTGCAGAATCAGGATAACAAATATGTTGACCAAGTTGTTTATATCACACCTGCCAACGTTGATAAATTGATACACCACAAAATATATCGGCTCTGAAGTATCATAGTATCACATATCTGAGCAAATTGAAAAAAACGTAAAATGCTCCCTACCTGTAATCCGTGCAACACTAATATTGTGGCCTCAACTTTCTGACATATGAGCATCTTTGCGTCAAAAGTGTCAAAATAATGAAACACATCAGTAGATGATTGGACTTTGTTTGCTACACAGAAGACTCCTGCTGCAGACGAACTGACACTGATTGTAGAGCAAGAAATGCAGTTGTCACAGACATTGCATTAAAGGTTGTATAGGTGATTTGCTTTTTTGGCCATTTTTGCAAAATTACTTGAAATCCTTATCATAACCCGCTTACAGCCACTGAGTTAGAAGTACTGACATGAAAATTAAACAAGTCAATCATCTGTGGAACGGGCAGGGCTCGAAAAACTCCAGCCAATCATTTCCATTGCCACCGAGTTGCATTGGACAGTAAGTACGTCAATCAAACGGTCGTACTGCACTCCCCCTCCCCCGCGCCCCGCGCGCGACCCCTTCGTGCAGTACTCGTGACCCAGAGCTCGTGACCCAGAGCAAGCTCCTGTTTGTTGTTATCCTGCGGTAGCTACTGGAACTAGAACTGCAAGCAGTTATGCAGGGGTCCAAGAAGTGTGCATTTCGCCGGCACAACGCGACAAGAAATGTGCGTTTCGCCGGCACAACGCGAAGCATGTGTTCAAAACGCTACCCTGAACCTGTGGATACAAAGGATTTGACTGTGGTAGGAGTAGCGAGAAGTCAGTGTAGCGTTTTCGCGGCGAAATTTTGTATAAGATATACAATTTCCTCGTTCATTGCGCCCCCTAATGGCGAAATTTTCCGAATTTTTTATCGAACGACATTAAGGCTAGCACCGACATGTGACTTAAATGTGGGCTTGATCCGATGTCTAATTTTGGTATTTTTTGAATTTTTGATTTTCCACGTCAAATTTAGCTAATAAACAAATATTCAAAACTCTACCGTTTCGTCGTCGAAAGTCGGATCACAAAACTGTCTGAGGGTTTCTTTGCGTGTGCGTCTGAAGATGCCGTGTGCAAAGTTTGGTGTTGATTGGTCGAGAAATGTGGGAGGGATAGCGAAAATACAGTTTTGCGGTTTTCGCGATTTTGCGAAAAAAAATTAATGACGCAAATGGGCGTGGCCTATGCCAAAAGATGCAGCAGACTCCAGTGAATAAGTGGGTACAAGTTTTTGACTGTGGGAGGTTCGGTGTGGGAGCTATAGCCCCAAACGTGTTTCTCCTTGGTATAGCGCCACCTAGAGGCCGGCATGTCTGGATTTGGTTATCTGAGTAGCGGTGCCGGACCTGGTTCTAGTCATGTAATTGGCGCGTGTGCACCATTTACGGTTTGGGCTGTGGACCGACTTTCAAGGCGGGAAGTATAATAATAATAATAACTAGAACTGCAAGCAGTTATGCAGGGGTCCAAGAAGTGTGCATTTCGCCGGCACAACGCGACAAGAAATGTGCATTTCGCCGGCACAACGCGAAGCATGTGTTCAAAACGCTACCCTGAACCTGTGGATACAAAGGATTTGACTGTGGTAGGAGTAGCGAGAAGTCAGTGTAGCGTTTTTGCGGCGAAATTTTGTAGAAGATATACAATTTCCTCGTTTATTGCGCCCCCTAATGGCGAAATTTTCCGAATTTTTAATCGAACGACATTAAGGCTAGCCCCGACATGTGTGTAAAATGTGGACTCGGTCCGATGTCTAATTTAGTTTTTTTTTGGATTTTTGATTTTCCACGTCAAATTTAGCTAATAAACCAATATTCAAAACGCTACCGTTTCGTCGTCGAAAGTCGGATCAAAAAACTGTCTGAGGGTTTCTTTGCGTGTGTGTCTGAAGATGCCGTGTGCAAAGTTTGGTGTTGATTGGTAGAGAAATGTGGGAGGAGTAGCGAAAAAACAGTTTTGCGGTTTTCGCGATTTTGCGAAAAATATTCATAGACGCAAATGGGCGTGGCCTATGCCAAAAGATGCAGCAGACTCCAGTGAATATGTGGGTACAAGTTTTTGACTGTGGGAGGTTCGGTGTGGGCGTTATAGCCCCAAACGCGTATTCTTTGGTATAGCGCCACCTAGTGGCCGGCGTGTCTGGATTTTGTTATCTGAGTAGCGGTGCCGGACCTGGATCTAGTCATGCAATTGGCGTGTCGGCACCATTTACGGTTTGGGCTGTGGTACAACTTCTAGGGGGAGGTAGTATAATAACTAGAACTGCAAGCAGTTATGCAGGGGTCCAAGAAGTGTGCATTTCGCCGGCACAACGCGACAAGAAATGTGCATTTCTTCGGCACAACGCGAAGCATGTGTTCAAAACGCTTCCCTGAACCTGTGGATACAAAGGATTTGACTGTGGTAGGAGTAGCGAGAAGTCAGTGTAGCGTTTTCGCGGCGAAATTTTGTAGAAGATATACAATTTCCTCGTTTATTGCGCCCCCTAATGGCGAAATTTTCCGAAATTTTTATCGTACGACATTAAGGTTAGCACCAACATGTGTGCACAATTTGGACTCGTTCCGATGTCTAATTTTGGATTTCTTTGGATTTTTGATTTTCCACGTCTAATTTAGCTCATAAACCAATATTCAAAACGCTACAGTTTCGTCGTCAAAGGTCGCATCAAAAAAGTGTTTCATGCATTCTTTGCGTGTGCGTCTGAAGATGTCGTGTGCAAAGTTTGGTGTCGATTGGTCAAGAAATGTGGGAGGAGTAGCGAAAAAACAGTTTTGCGGTTTTCGCGATTTTGCGAAAAATATTTCCAGACGCAAATGGGCGTGGCCTAGGCCAAAAGATGCAGCAGACTCCAGTGCATCTGTGTGTACAAGTTTTTGGACTCTTGGAGGTTCTGTGTGGGAGTTATAGCCCAAAACGCGTATTCCTTGGTATAGCGCCACCTAGTGGCCGGCATGTCTGGATTTTGTCGTCTGCGTAGTGTTCACGGACCTGGATCTAGTGATGCAATTGGCGCGTGTGCACCATTTACGGTTTGGGCTGTGGTACCACTTCTAGATGGGAAGTATAATAAAAATCCTTACAAAAACAATAGGGATCCAACCTGTTGGCTTGGACCCCTAATAAACACTACAAAAACAATAGGGATCCAACCTGTTGGCTTGGACCCCTAATAATAATAATAATAGGAAAAATCCTTACAAAAACAATAGGGATCCAACCTGTTGGCTTGGACCCCTAAAAAATCCTTACAAAAACAATAGGGATCCAACCTGTTGGCTTGGACCCCTAGAACTGCAAGCAGTTATGCAGGGGTCCAAGAAGTGTGCATTTCGCCGGCACAACGCGACAAGAAATGTGCATTTCGCCGGCACAACGCGAAGCAAGTATTCAAAACGCTACCGTGAACAACATGTGGATATAAAGGTTTTGACTGTGGGAGCTTCGGTGTGGGAGTTATAGCCTAAAACGCGTTTTCAGAACATTCCATTGGCCAAATAGGAGATAGACAATGTCGTCGTTTTTTGGCGCCGCCCTGTGGCGAAATTTTCCAAAGACAATTTTCCTTTGCCAAATAACTCCCGCCCATATTAATAATTCTTGGCCATATTTTCTATATAGACTCGGGTTTGCCCCTTGATGGTTTCCCTTGAGTTTGAAGAACATTCCTTCGGCCAATTAGAAGATATACAATTTCCTCGTTTATAGCGCCCCCTTAGGGCGTAATTTTCCGAAATTTTTATCGAACGTCATTAGGGTTAGCACCAACATGTGTGTACAATTTGGACTCGATCCGATGTCTAATTTTGGATTTTTCTGGATTTTTAATTTTCCACGTCTAATTTAGCTAATAAACAAATATTCAAAACTCTACCGTTTCGTCGTCGAAGGTCGGATCAAAAAACTGTCTATCATTTCTTTGCGTGTGCGTCTGAAGATGTCGTGTGCAAAGTTTGGTGTCGATTGGTCAAGAAATGTGGGAGGAGTAGCGAAAAAACAGTTTTGCGGTTTTCGCGATTTAGCGAAAAATATTCCTAGACGCAAATGGGCGTGGCCTAGGCCAAAAGATGCAGCAGACTCCAGTGCATCTGTGTGTACAAGTTTTTGGACTGTGGGAGGTTCGGTGTGGGAGTTATAGCCCCAAACGCGTATTCCTTGGTATAGCGCCACCTAGTGGCCGGCGTGTCTGGATTTGGTCGTATGCTTAGAACTCAGGGACCTGGATCTAGTCATGCAATTGGCGTGTCGGCACCATTTACGGTTTGGGCTGTGGACCCACTTCTAGGGGGGAATAATAATAAACACTACAAAAACAATAGGGATCCAACCTGTTGGCTTGGACCCCTAACTAGAACTGCAAGCAGTTATGCAGGGGTCCAAGAAGTGTGCATTTCGCCGGCACAACGCGACAAGAAATGTGCGTTTCGCCGGCACAACGCGAAGCATGTGTTCAAAACGCTACCCTGAACCTGTGGATACAAAGGATTTGACTGTGGTAGGAGTAGCAAGAAGTCAGTGTAGCGTTTTCGCGGCGAAATTTTGTAGAAGATATACAATTTCCTCGTTTATTGCGCCCCCTAATGGCGTAATTATCCGAAATTTTTATCGTACAACATTAAGGTTGGCACCAACATGTGTGTACAATTTGGACTCGTTCCGATGTCTAATTTTGGATTTCCTTGGATTTTTGATTTTCCACGTCTAATTTAGCTCATAAACCAATATTCAAAACGCTACCGTTTCGTCGTCGAAGGTCGGATCAAAAAACTGTCTCACGATTCCTTTGCGTGTGCGTCTGAAGATGTCGTGTGCAAAGTTTGGTGTCGATTGGTCAAGAAATGTGGGAGGAGTAGCGAAAAAACAGTTTTGCGGTTTTCGCGATTTTGTGAAAAAAAATTATGGACGCAAATGGGCGTGGCCTATGCCAAAAGATGCAGCAGACTCCAGTGCATCTCTGTGTACAAGTTTTTGGACTGTGGGAGGTTCGATGTGGGAGTTATAGCCCCAAACGCGTATTCCTTGGTATAGCGCCACCTAGGGACCGGCGTGTCTGGATTTTGTTATCTGAGTAGCGGTGCCGATTCTGGATCTAGTCATGCAATTGGCGCGTGTGCACCATTTACGGTTTGGGCTGTAGTTCCACTTTCACGGGGAGGTAGTATAATAACTAGAACTGCAAGCAGTTATGCAGGGGTCCAAGAAGTGTGCATTTCGCCGGCACAACGCGACAAGAAATGTGCATTTCGCCGGCACAACGCGAAGCAAGTATTCAAAACGCTACCGTGAACAACATGTGGATATAAAGGTTTTGACTGTGGGAGCTTCGGTGTGGGAGTTATAGCCCAAAACGCGTTTTCAGAACATTCCATTGGCCAAATAGGAGATAGACAATGTCGTTGTTTTTTGGCGCCGCCCTGTGGCGAAATTTTTAATTTTCCAAAGACAATTTTCCTTTGCCAAATAACTCCCGCCCACATTAATAATTCTTGGCCATATTTTCTATATAGACTCGGGTTTGCCCCTTGATGGTTTCCCTTGAGTTTGAAGAACATTCCTTCAGCCAATTAGAAGATATACAATTTCCTCGTTTATTGCGCCCCCTAATGGCGAAATTGTCCGAAATTTTTATCGAACGACATTAAGGTTAGCACCAACATGTGTGTACCATTTGGACTCGATCCGATGTCTAATTTTGGATTTCTTTGGATTTTTGATATTCCACGTCTAATTTAGCTAATATACCAATATTCAAAACGCTACCGTTTCGTCGTCAAAGGTCGCATCAAAAGAGTGTTTCGTGCATTCTTTGCGTGTGCGTCTGAAGATGTCGTGTGCAAAGTTTGGTGTTGATTGGTCGAGAAATGTGGGAGGAGTAGCGAAAAAAACAGTTTTGCGGTTTTCGCGATTTTGCGAAAAAAAATTCTAGACGCAAATGGGCGTGGCCTATGCCAAAAGATGCAGCAGACTCCAGTGAATATGTGTGTACAAGGTTTTGAATGTGGGAGGTTCGGTGTGGGAGTTATAGCCCCAAACGCGTCTTTCCTTGGTATAGCGCCACCTAGTGGCCGGCGTGTCTGGATTTTGTTATCTGAGTAGCGGTGCCGGACCTGGATCTAGTCATGCAATTGGCGTGTCGGCACCATTTACGGTTTGGGCTGTGGGCCCACTTTTAGCGCGGGAAGTATAATAATAAAAATCCTTACAAAAACAATAGGGATCCAACCTGTTGGCTTGGACCCCTAATAAAAATCCTTACAAAAACAATAGGGATCCAACCTGTTGGCTTGGACCCCTAACTAGAACTGCAAGCAGTTATGCAGGGGTCCAAGAAGTGTGCATTTCGCCGGCACAACGCGACAATAAATGTGCGTTTCGCCGGCACAACGCGAAGCATGTGTTCAAAACACTACCCTGAACCTGTGGATACAAAGGATTTGACTGTGGTAGGAGTAGCGAGAAGTCAGTGTAGCGTTTTCGCGGCGAAATTTTGTAGAAGATATACAATTTCCTCGTTTATGGCGCCCCCTAATTGCGAAATTTTCCGAAATTTTTATCGTACGACAGTAAGGTTAGCACCAACATGTGTGTAAAATTTGGAGTCGATCCGATGTGTAATTTTGATTTTTTTGGGATTTTGGATTTTCCACGTCTAATTTAGCTAATAAACCAATATTCAAAACGCAACCGTTTCGTCGTCGAAGGTCGGATCAAAAAAGTAATGCAGGAATTCTTTTCGTGTAGGTCTGAAGATGCCGTGTGTAAAGTTTTGTGTCAATTGGTCGGGAAATGTGGGAGGAGTAGCGAAAAAACATTTTTGCGGTTTTCGCGATTTAGCGAAAAATATTCATAGACGCAAATGGGCGTGGCCTAGGTCAAAAGATGCAGCAGACTCCAGTGCATCTGTGGGTACAAGGTTTTGGACTCTGGAAGGTTCGGTGTGGGAGTTATAGCCCCGAACGTGTTTTCCTAGGTATAGCGCCACCTAGTGGCCGGCATGTCTGGATTTTGGCGTCTGCGTAGTCCCCACGGATCTGGATGTAGTCATGCAATTGGCGTGTCGGCACCATTTACGGTTTGGGCTGCGGTACCACTTTCAAGGAGGTAAGTATAATAATAAACACTACAAAAACAATAGGGATCCAACCTGTTGGCTTGGACCCCTAATAATAATAATAAACACTACAAAAACAATAGGGATCCAACCTGTTGGCTTGGACCCCTAATAAAAATCCTTACAAAAACAATAGGGATCCAACCTGTTGGCTTGGACCCCTAACTAGAACTGCAAGCAGTTATGCAGGGGTCCAAGAAGTGTGCATTTCGCCGGCACAACGCGACAAGAAATGTGCGTTTCGCCGGCACAACGCGAAGCATGTGTTCAAAACGCTACCCTGAACCTGTGGATACAAAGGATTTGACTGTGGTAGGAGTAGCGAGAAGTCAGTGTAGCGTTTTCGCGGCTAAATTTTGTAGAAGATATACAATTTCCTTGTTTATTGCGCCCCCTAATGGCGAAATTTTCCGATTTTTTTATCGAACGAAATAAAGGCTAGCCCCGACATGTGTGTTAAATGTGGACTCGATCCGATGTCTAATTTTGGATTTTTTTGGATTTTGGATTTTCCACGTCAAATTTAGCTAATAAATCAATATTCAAAACGCTACCGTTTCGTCGTCGAAAGTCGGATCAAAAAACTGTCAGAGGGTTTCTTTGCGTGTGCGTCTGAAGATGCCGTGTGCAAAGTTTGGTGTTGATTGGTCGAGAAATGTGGGAGGAGTAGCGAAAAAACAGTTTTGCGGTTTTCGCGATTTTGCGAAAAATATTCATAGACGCAAATGGGCGTGGCCTATGCCAAAAGATGCAGCAGACTCCAGTGAATATGTGGGTACAAGTTTTTGACTGTGGGAGGTTCGGTGTGGGAGTTAGAGCCCCAAACGCGTATTCCTTGGTATAGCGCCACCTAGTGACCGACGTGTCTGGATTTGGTTATCTGAGTAGCGGTGCCGGACCTGGATCTAGTCATGCAATTGGCGTGTCGGCACCATTTATGGTTTGGGCTGTGGTACAACTTCTAGGGGGAGGTAGTATAATAAAAAGAAAAATCCTTACAAAAACAATAGGGATCCAACCTGTTGGCTTGGACCCCTAAAAAGAAAAATCCTTACAAAAACAATAGGGATCCAACCTGTTGGCTTGGACCCCTAACTAGAACTGCAAGCAGTTATGCAGGGGTCCAAGAAGTGTGCATTTCGCCGGCACAACGCGACAAGAAATGTGCGTTTCGCCGGCACAACGCGAAGCAAGTATTCAAAACGCTACCGTGAACAACATGTGGATATAAAGGTTTTGACTGTGGGAGCTTCGGTGTGGGAGTTATAGCCTGAAACGCGTTTTAAGAACATTCCATTGGCCAAATAGGAGATAGACAATGTCGTCGTTTTTTTGCACCCCCTTGTGGCGAATTTTTCCAAAGACAATTTTCATTTTCCAAATAACTCCCGCCCACATTAATAATTCTTGGCCATATTGTCTAGATAGACTAGGGATTGCCCCTTGATGGTTTCCCTCGAGTTTGAAGAACATTCCTCTGGCAAATGAGAAGATATACAATTTCCTCGTTTATTGCGCCCCCAAATGGCGAAATTTTCCGATTTTTTTATCGAACGACATTAAGGCTAGCCCCGACATGCGTGTAAAATGTGGACTCGATCCGATGTCTAATTTTGGTTTTTTTGGATTTTTGATTTTCCACGTCAAATTTAGCTAATAAACCAATATTCAAAACGCTACCGTTTCGTCGTCGAAAGTCGGATCAAAAAAGTGTTTCGTGCATTCTTTGCGTGTGCGTCTGAAGATGTCGTGTGCAAAGTTTTGTGTCAATTGGTCGGGAAATGTGGGAGGAGTAGCGAAAAAACAGTTTTGCGGTTTTCGCGATTTTGCGAAAAAAAATTCTAGACGCAAATGGGCGTGGCCTATGCCAAAAGATGCAGCAGACTCCAGTGAATATGTGGGTACAAGTTTTTGACTGTGGGAGGTTCGGTGTGGGAGTTATAGCCCCAAACGCGTTTTCCCTTGGTATAGCGCCACCTAGTGTTCGGCGTGTCTGGATTTTGTCGTCTGCTTAGAACTCAGGGACCTGGATCTAGTCATGCAATTGGCGTGTCGGCACCATTTACGGTTTGGGCTGTGGGCACACTTTTAGGATTAGCACGTCGGAATAATAATAATAATCCTTACAAAAACAATAGGGATCCAACCTGTTGGCTTGGACCCCTAATAATAATCCTTACAAAAACAATAGGGATCCAACCTGTTGGCTTGGACCCCTAACTAGAACTGCAAGCAGTTATGCAGGGGTCCAAGAAGTGTGCATTTCGCCGGCACAACGCGACAAGAAATGTGCGTTTCGCCGGCACAACGCGAAGCATGTGTTCAAAACGCTACCCTGAACCTGTGGATACAATGGATTTGACTTTGGTAGGAGTAGCGGGAAGTCAGTCTAGCGTTTTCGCGGCGAAATTTTGTAGAAGATATACAATTTCCTCGTTTATTGCGCCCCCTAATGGCGAAATTTTCCGAAATTTTTATCGAACGACATTAAGGTTAGCACCAACATGTTTGTAAAATGTGGACTCGATCCGATGTCTAATTTTGGATTTCTTTGGATTTTTGATATTCCACGTCTAATTTAGCTCATAAACCAATATTCAAAACGCTACCGTTTCGTTATCGAAGGACGGATCAAAAAAGTGTTTCATGCATTCTTTGCGTGTGCGTCTGAAGATGTCGTGTGCAAAGTTTGGTGTCGATTGGTCAAGAAATGTGGGAGGAGTAGGGAAAAAACAGTTTTGCGGTTTTCGCGATTTTGCGAAAAAAAATTCTAGACGCAAATGGGCGTGGCCTATGCCAAAAGATGCAGCAGACTCCAGTGAACATGTGTGTACAAGGTTTTGAATGTGGGAGGTTCGGTGTGGGAGTTATAGCCCCAAACGCGTCTTTCCTTGGTATAGCGCCACCTAGTGGCCGGCGTGTCTGGATTTAATTATCTGAGTAGCGGTGCCGGACCTGGATCTAGTCATGCAATTGGCGTGTCGGCACCATTTACGGTTTGGGCTGTGGGCCCACTTTTAGCGCGGGAAGTATAACTAGAACTGCAAGCAGTTATGCAGGGGTCCAAGAAGTGTGCATTTCGCCGGCACAACGCGACAAGAAATGTGCGTTTCGCCGGCACAACGCGAAGCAAGTATTCAAAACGCTACCGTGAACAACATGTGGATATAAAGGTTTTGACTGTGGGAGCTTCGGTGTGGGAGTTATAGCCTAAAACTCGTTTTCAGAACATTCCATTGGCCAAATAGGAGATAGACAATGTCGTCGTTTTTTGGCGCCGCCCTGTGGCGACATTTTCCAAAGACAAGTTTCCTTTGCCAAATAACTCCCGCCCACATGAATAATTCTTGGCCATATTTTCTATATAGACTCGGGTTTGCCCCTTGATGGTTCCCTTATAGTTTGAAGAACATTCCTCTGGCCAATTAGAAGATATACAATTTCCTCGTTTATTGCGCCCCCTAATGGCGAAAAATTCCGTTTTTTTTATTGAACGCCATTAAGGGTAACACCGACATGTGTCTAAAATTTGGGCTTGATCCGATGTCTAATTTTGGTATTTTTAGAATTTTTGCGTTTCGGCGTAAAACGTAGCTAATAAACCAATGTTCAAAACGCTACCGTTTCGTCGTCGAGAGTCGGATCAAAAAAGTGTTCGAGCTTTCTTTGCGTGTGCGTCTGAAGATGCCGTGTGCAAAGTTTGGTGTCGATTGGTCAAGAAATGTGGGAGGAGTAGGGAAAAAACAGTTTTGCGGTTTTCGCGATTTTGCGAAAAAAAATTATAGACGCAAATGGGCGTGGCCTATGCCAAAAGATGCAGCAGACTCCAGTGAATATGTGCGTACAAGTTTTTGACTGTGGGAGGTTCGGTGTGGGAGTTATAGCCCCAAACGCATCTTTCCTTGGTATAGCGCCACCTAGTGGCCGGCGTGTCTGAATTTGGTTATCTGAGTAGCGGTGCCGTACCTGGTTCTAGTCATGCAATTGGCGCGTGTGCACCATTTACGGTTTGGGCTGTGGTTCCATTTTCACGGGGAGGTAGTATAATAATAATAATAAAAATCCTTACAAAAACAATAGGGATCCAACCTGTTGGCTTGGACCCCTAATAACTAGAACTGCAAGCAGTTATGCAGGGGTCCAAGAAGTGTGCATTTCGCCGGCACAACGCGACAAGAAATGTGCGTTTCGCCGGCACAACGCGAAGCAAGTATTCAAAACGCTACCGTGAACAACATGTGGATATAAAGGTTTTGACTGTGGGAGCTTCGGTGTGGGAGTTATAGCCTAAAACGCGTTTTCAGAACATTGGCCAAATAGGAGATAGACAATGTCGTAGTTTTCTGGCGCCGCCCTGTGGCGAAATCTTCCAAAGACAATTTTCCTTTGCCAAATAACTCCCGCCCACATTAATAATTCTTGGCCATATTTTCTATATAGACTCGGGTTTGCCCCTTGATGGTTTCCCTTGAGTTTGAAGAACATTCCTTCAGCCAATTAGAAGATATACAATTTCCTCGTTTATTGCGCCCCCTAATGGCGAAATTTTCCGAAATTTTTATCGAACGACATTAAGGTTAGCACCAACATGTGTGTAAAATTTGGACTCGATCCGATGTCTAATTTTGGATTAATTTGGATTTTTGATATTCCACGTCTAATTTAGCTAATATACCAATATTCAAAACGCTACCGTTTCGTCGTCAAAGGTCGCATCAAAAGAGTGTTTCGTGCATTCTTTGCGTGTGCGTCTGAAGATGTCGTGTGCAAAGTTTGGTGTTGATTGGTCGAGAAATGTGGGAGGAGTAGCGAAAAAACAGTTTTGCGGTTTTCGCGATTTTGCGAAAAAAAATTCTGGACGCAAATGGGCGTGGCCTATGCCAAAAGATGCAGCAGACTCCAGTGAATATGTGTGTACAAGGTTTTGAATGTGGGAGGTTCGGTGTGGGAGTTATAGCCCCAAACGCGTCTTTCCTTGGTATAGCGCCACCTAGTGGCCGGCGTGTCTGGATTTTGTTATCTGAGTAGCGGTGCCGGACCTGGATCTAGTCATGCAATTGGCGTGTCGGCACCATTTACGGTTTGGGCTGTGGGCCCACTTTTAGCGCGGGAAGTATAATAATAAAAATCCTTACAAAAACAATAGGGATCCAACCTGTTGGCTTGGACCCCTAATAATAATAACTAGAACTGCAAGCAGTTATGCAGGGGTCCAAGAAGTGTGCATTTCGCCGGCACAACGCGACAAGAAATGTGCGTTTCGCCGGCACAACGTACCATGAACAACATGTGGATATAAAGGTTTTGACTGTGGGAGGTTCGGTGTGGGAGTTATAGCCCAAAACGCGTTTTCAGAACATTCCATTGGCGATTAGATGTATTATTTCGTCGTTTTTTTGCGCCCTCTTGTGGCGAAATTTTGCAAAGACAATTTTCCTTTTCCAAATAACTCCCGCCCACATTAATAATTCTTGACCATAATTTTTATATAGACTCGGGTTTGCCCCTTGATGGTTCCCTCATAGTTTGAAGAACATTCCTTTGGCCAATTAGAAGATATACAATTTCCTCGTTTATGGCGCCCCCTAATGGCGACATTTTCCGAATTTTTTATCGTACGACATTAAGGTTAGCACCAACATGTGTGTAAAATTTGGACTCGTTCCGATGTCTAATTTTGGATTTCATTGGATTTTTGATTTTTCACGTCTAATTTAGCTCATAAACCAATATTCAAAACGCTACCGTTTCGTCGTCGAAGGTCGGATCAAAAAAGTGTTCCAGCATTCTTTGCGTGTGCGTCTGAAGATGCCGTGTGCAAAGTTTGGTGTCGATTGGTCAAGAAATGTGGGAGGAGTAGGGAAAAAAGATTTTTGCGGTTTTCGCGATTTTGCGAAAAAAAATTAGAGACGCAAATGGGCGTGGCCTATGCCAAAAGATGCAGCAGACTCCAGTGAATATGTGCGTACAAGTTTTTGACTGTGGGAGGTTCGGTGTGGGAGTTATAGCCCCAAACGCGTATTCCTTGGTATAGCGCCACCTAGTGGCCGGCATGCCTGGATTTTGTCGTCTGCATAGTCTTCAGGGACCTGGATCTATTCATGCAATTGGCGTGTCGGCACCATTTACGGTCTGGGCTGTGGTATCACTTCTAGTTGGGAATAATAATAATAACTAGAACTGCAAGCAGTTATGCAGGGGTCCAAGAAGTGTGCATTTCGCCGGCACAACGCGACAAGAAATGTGCGTTTCGCCGGCAGAACGCGAAGCAAGTATTCAAATCGCTACCCTGAACCTGTGGATATAAAGGTTTTGACTGTGGGAGCTTCGGTGTGGGAGTTATAGCCTAAAACTCGTTTTCAGAACATTCCATTGGCCAAATAGGAGATAGACAATGTCGTCGTTTTTTGGCGCCGCCCTGTGGCGACATTTTCCAAAGACAATTTTCCTTTGCCAAATAACTCCCGCCCACATTAATAATTCTTGCCCATATTTTCTATATAGACTCGGGTTTGCCCCTTGATGGTTCCCTTATAGTTTGAATAACATTCCTCTGGCCAATTAGAAGATATACAATTTCCTCGTTTATTGCGCCCCCTAATGGCGAAAAATTCAGTTTTTTTTATTCAACGCCATTAAGGGTAACACTGACATGCGTCTAAAATTTGGGCTTGATCCGATGTCTAATTTTGGTATTTTTTGAATTTTTGCGTTTCGGCGTAAAACGTAGCTAATAAACCAATGTTCAAAACGCTACCGTTTCGTCGTCGAGGGTCGGATCAAAAAAGTGTTCGAGCATTCTTTGCGTGTTCGTCTGAAGATGCCGTGTGCAAAGTTTGGTGTCGATTGGTCAAGAAATGTGGGAGGAGTAGGGAAAAAACAGTTTTGCGGTTTTTGCGATTTTGCGAAAAAAAATTATAGACGCAAATGGGCGTGGCCTATGCCAAAAGATGCAGCAGACTCCAGTGCATATGTGCGTACAAGTTTTTGACTGTGGGAGGTTCGGTGTGGGAGTTATAGCCCCAAACGCGTATTCCTTGGTATAGCGCCACCTAGTGGCCGGCATGTCTGGATTTTGTCGTCTGCGTAGTCCCCACGGATCTGGATCTAGTCATGCAATTGGCGTGTCGGCACCATTTACGGTTTGGGCTGTGGGCACACTTTTAGGGAGGTAAGTATAATAATAACTAGAACTGCAAGCAGTTATGCAGGGGTCCAAGAAGTGTGCATTTCGCCGGCACAACGCGACAAGAAATGTGCATTTCGCCGGCACAACGCGAAGCAAGTATTCAAAACGTTACCGTGAACAACATGTGGATATAAAGGTTTTGACTGTGGGAGCTTCGGTGTGGGAGTTACAGCCTAAAACGCGTTTTCAGAACATTCCATTGGCCAAATAGGAGATAGACAATGTCGTCGTTTTTTGGCGCCGCCTTGTGGCGAAATTTTCCCAAGACAATTTTCCTTTGCCAAATAACTCCCGCCAACATTAATAATTCTTGGCCATATTTTCTATATAGACTCGGGTTTGCCCCTTGATGTTTTCCCTTGAGTTTGAAGAACATTCCTTTGGCCAATTAGAAGATATACAATTTCCTCGTTTATAGCGCCCCCTTAGGGCGTAATTTTCCGAATTTTTATTCGAACGTCGTTAAGGGTGGCGCTAACATGTGTGTTAAATTTGGACTCGATCCGATGTGTAATTTTTGATTTTTTTGGATTTTTGATTTTCCACGTCTAATTTAGCTCATAAACCAATATTCAAAACGCTACCGTTTCGTCGTCGAAGGTCGGATCAAAAAAGTGTTCGAGCATTCTTTGCGTGTGCGTCTGAAGATTCCGTTTGCAAAGTTTGGTGTCGATTGGTCAAGAAATGTGGGAGGAGTAGGGAAAAAATAGTTTTGCGGTTTTCGCGATTTTGCGAAAAAAAATTCCAGACGCAAATGGGCGTGGCCTATGCCAAAAGATGCAGCAGACTCCAGTGAATATGTGCGTACAAGTTTTTGACTGTGGGAGGTTCGGTGTGGGAGTTATAGCCCCAAACGCGTATTCCTTGGTATAGCGCCACCTAGTGGCCGGCATGTCTGGATTTTGTCGTCTGCGTAGTCCGAAGAGATCTGGATCTAGTCATGCAATTCGCGTGTCGGCACCATTTACGGTTTGGGGTGTGGGCATAGTTTCAGGGGGGTAAGTATAATAATAAAAATCCTTACAAAAACAATAGGGATCCAACCTGTTGGCTTGGACCCCTAATAAACACTACAAAAACAATAGGGATCCAACCTGTTGGCTTGGACCCCTAATAAAAATCCTTACAAAAACAATAGGGATCCAACCTGTTGGCTTGGACCCCTAATAAAAATCCTTACAAAAACAATAGGGATCCAACCTGTTGGCTTGGACCCCTAATAAGAAAAATCCTTACAAAAACAATAGGGATCCAACCTGTTGGCTTGGACCCCTAACTAGTTAATCCACATTTGGACCTAGCAGTAGAAGACAATTTCCATGGCAGACAAGACGCCACCATCCCCACCACCACCACCAGCAAAGAGAAGGAAAACTCTTTTTCAGAGAGTAATTGATAATAAAAACGCTGAAAGAGAAAAACTGAAATCAAGAATAATCCTAGGCGCTGCTTTCGAACGTTGGCGGCAACTGAAGGACGAGAAGGGTCTAAAAACCGATGCTTGTGTGGCGGTTGACCTAGTTTCAAAGTTTATACCGTTTAAACTCGGTAATACTGGTGTGGAGACGAGTGTATTACTCGGTGTGAAAATGTCCACACCGCGGCAACCCTAGTGAAAACCAGGACTTCCAATACAATTATATGAAACAAACATACATTTTCTAAAAATAGTAATGATTTATGTGACCGTTTAATGTTTATAACATCTGGTCCAACCATTGCAGCGAGAACGTATTCTCAGCAGGGGGTGCAGGGAAAAAAAAAAAACTCAGCCTGCACTAGACTCGCAACTCGTTACATTGATAAAAAAAAGATGTATAGCAGCGCAGCTCAATTACACCAGTGCATGCGCGGACAGTTGAAAATCGATCGTTCACATCCAGCTGCTCACAGAACAAGTTTAGCGCACCACCGCTACCCTCACACTTTTTCATATAACCTTTTTTCAGCACTAGGTCATATGAGCATTAAATAAATGCTGCGTCTCAAAATGCCTTGGACAGCAGCGAGGATGACTCGCTTTGCCACGGGCCGAAACAGTTCGGAGCGACCACAGCCAGAGCGAACACAGCGGGGCAGAGGAGTGTCAGGAATAGTCTTTGGTGTACACATCAGTACGGCCTATTTGCACTACTGTTTATAGGCAATGCAGTGTTTTATTCGATGCCTTTTTATTTTCGTATATTATTTCAATGAATACAATTTATTTATTCATAAAAAACGGATCTGGTCTTCAAATCTTTTTTCCAAATATAGGTCGTCTTACAATGGGGTTTGTGTTTATATTCGGACCAATACGGTACAGCGGGCGCTCACATGACGTTAAGCATTTCCTGGTGCATAATGTGACGCTTCAGAACCTAAAATCCCGTTTCTCCCCGTTGACACGACAACACATAACCGGCGTTTTCAGAAATCTCCACTTTGGCCGGAGTTTTTAGAAATGATCGTTTTCTGTGATAAGACAGGGCCTCGGACAGGGGGTGTTGCAGCACCCCCAGCACTCCTACTTCCCGCGGTACTGGGTGCAACTTACAGCTGAATGTAGTGCCATGTTGTTAAACGAAAACCTACGCTAGCCTGGCTCGCTCTCGCGCATCTCTGTTCGCGCTCGTGCATGATTGCGCGTCCAGGTACTTGGAATGGGTGGAGTCAGAGTCAGCGTTGAAGGAGAGGGGGTAGGACCATTTGAGTTGTGTATTTTCAAAATCTGCTGGCGTTTCGCAAATCACCTACCCAACCTTTAACTAAGCCATCTACTGTTAGTGACAACGATGAAGATGAAGTGGATGTAGAGTTCAATGCAAGATCTGGCCAACGAAACCATCCAAGAAAGGGCTAGAATTCAAAAATTAGCTTTCAGCTTAGCTATTTTGTTAAAATATGAAATTAGTGTAAGAAATTTCTGACAACGCTGGCCCCTATACCAGGATGTCTTTGCAAGGCCCAAAGCCTGGGCGACTAGTCTAGTACCAGGCCCCTCATTTGAGGAGGCTGCGATGCTGCAGAACAGTGCTTACACTTGTGAGAAGGAAGATTAGTCTGAGATCAGCTCTGCCCCCTCGGAGTCCAACTTGTGCTTCCATCTTGATAGCAAGATGGTCGCCCCTCATGCTTTCCTTCTTGCCCTAGGAGGAGGTGTTGTTGTAGGATTTGTTCAGTCACAACGGTTTGCCCCAGGACAGGCTAAACATGATGCAACCAACAACAAGCAGGATAAAACACAAATGTCAAAACAGATGATAGTCAAGGCTACATTACACAAAGTACACAGGTGTTATGAGAATGGGTGTACTGCAGGCTGCATACTGTTTGAAACACCATACATGCAATATATTTTAAGTGGCTTTACTTTTTGTATGGCTTTTTTCTATCTGTTTTTCTTTCCCACCATGGTTCCCGTGGTGTACCTGGACCTACACAAGAAGCCAAACACCTATCAGGGCACTAGGGCATGCTCTCTACTGTCAGCTGTAGGCCCTCTTGCAGCCTTTCACTCTTCTCTGTCTCTCTGGCTCTCTCTGTCTCTCTCTGGCTCTCTCTGGCTCTCTCTCTCTCTCTCTCTCTCTCTCTCTCTCTCTCTCTCTCTCTCTCTCTCTCTCTCTCTCTCTCTCTCTCTCTCTCTCTCTCTCTCGTATCCCAATAATTATATGAACTATTGATAAGGATTTGCACTGTCTACCGAGTCGTTCTACCCTATCAAAAAGTGCTACCTTATGTGTTTAGTTTTGAACTGCAGAACAATTGCCTCAATCAAACGATGCTCCCACTACAGAATCACGTTATTTTACACACCTACTCACTCCATGTACACTGTAAGAATAGGGGGAACATATTTTGCTACTGTATTATAACGTCTTTATTGGAGATTTCAGGCTTACAGTATTTGTATTTTACACCACTACTACACCGCGGATCAATATTGTTGGCATGCGTAGAACCAGGTAGCGTAGATTGACAGAACACCGTCCAGGGCTACCCATGGCCTGTGCAGGTGCCTTCTTTCTCCCTCCTGAATTTTCCGCCCGGGCCTCAAATGTGTTTTTCGTAGGCGGAATCCTGGAAAATCATGGCTGTAGACAAGATATGAAAGAAGGCATGATGACTTATGGTGTGATCCAGATGCCTTGGACACCAGCCTTCCGAGTTGGAAGTGGGGAAATCTCCCAGCTTCTCAACAAAAATGGCTTTGCCCGTAAAGAGATTTATTTTCTTTGTATTTGTTCCACGTTTGTCATTTTAATGTTGATTTTAAATGATCTTACACACACACTAATACATGCATTGCACGGTCTTGCTGTGCGTGAAATACAACGTAAAGTTGTGTTGTTTGTTTTCGAGCTGGTTTGCTAATGAGGCTTATGTAGCTAACAATAAACAACGATTCAATTCAATTCAATTCAATTCAATTTCATTTATATAGCCCTTAATCACCATTACAGTCTCAAAGGGCTTTAACAGGCCAAATATTTGTGACACCCCCCTTTACCCATGCCCCCACACGGGCAAGAAAAAACTCCCTTGAATCAGCAAGGAAGAAATCTTGAGAAGAAACGCAGTGTAGGGGATCCCTTCTTCCAGGGATGGTCAGGAGTGCAATGGGTGCCACAATTGGCAAACAGGTAAATACATGTACATCATATTAAAATGGTGATGGGGTTCTGGCCGGTTATCCATGAGGAGAGTCCAGGCATCCAGTCCAGCACCCGCAGCACGCTACAACTGACAGAAAAGTGAATTAGAACGGAAAAGTACATAGTGGGAATGTATAATGTAACTAGAACTGCAAGCAGTTATGCAGGGGTCCAAGAAGTGTGCATTTCGCCGGCACAACGCGACAAGAAATGTGCATTTCGCCGGCACAACGCGAAGCAAGTGTTCAAAACGCTACCGTGAACAACATGTGGATATAAAGGTTTTGACTGTGGGAGCTTCGGTGTGGGAGTTACAGCCTAAAACGCGTTTTCAGAACATTCCATTGGCCAAATAGGAGATAGACAATGTTGTCGTTTTTTGGCGCCGCCTTGTGGCGAAATTTTCCAAAGACAATTTTCCTTTGCCAAATAACTCCCGCCAACATTAATAATTCTTGGCCATATTTTCTATATAGACTCGGGTTTGCCCCTTGATGTTTTCCCTTGAGTTTGAAGAACATTCCTTTGGCCAATTAGAAGATATACAATTTCCTCGTTTATAGCGCCCCCTTAGGGCGTAATTTTCCGAATTTTTATTCGAACGTCGTTAAGGGTGGCGCTAACATGTGTGTTAAATTTGGACTCGATCCGATGTGTAATTTTTGATTTTTTTTGATTTTTGATTTTCCACGTCTAATTTAGCTCATAAACCAATATTCAAAACGCTACCGTTTCGTCGTCGAAGGTCGGATCAAAAAAGTGTTCGAGCAGTCTTTGCGTGTGCGTCTGAAGATGCCGTTTGCAAAGTTTGGTGTTGATTGGTCAAGAAATGTGGGAGGAGTAGGGAAAAAACAGTTTTGCGGTTTTCGCGATTTTGCGAAAAAAAATTCTAGACGCAAATGGGCGTGGCCTATGCCAAAAGATGCAGCAGACTCCAGTGAATATGTGCGTACAAGTTTTTGACTGTGGGAGGTTCAGTGTGGGAGTTATAGCCCCAAACGCGTATTCCTTGGTATAGCGCCACCTAGTGGCCGGCATGTCTGGATTTTGTCGTCTGCGTAGTCCCCACGGATCTGGATCTAGTCATGCAATTGGCGTGTCGGCACCATTTACGGTTTGGGCTGTGGGCACACTTTTAGGGAGGTAAGTATAATAATAACTAGAACTGCAAGCAGTTATGCAGGGGTCCAAGAAGTGTGCATTTCGCCGGCACAACGCGACAAGAAATGTGCGTTTCGCCGGCAGAACGCGAAGCAAGTATTCAAATCGCTACCCTGAACCTGTGGATATAAAGGTTTTGACTGTGGGAGCTTCGGTGTGGGAGTTATAGCCTAAAACTCGTTTTCAGAACATTCCATTGGCCAAATAGGAGATAGACAATGTCGTCGTTTTTTGGCGCCGCCCTGTGGCGACATTTTCCAAAGACAATTTTCCTTTGCCAAATAACTCCCGCCCACATTAATAATTCTTGCCCATATTTTCTATATAGACTCGGGTTTGCCCCTTGATGGTTCCCTTATAGTTTGAATAACATTCCTCTGGCCAATTAGAAGATATACAATTTCCTCGTTTATTGCGCCCCCTAATGGCGAAAAATTCAGTTTTTTTTATTCAACGCCATTAAGGGTAACACTGACATGCGTCTAAAATTTGGGCTTGATCCGATGTCTAATTTTGGTATTTTTTGAATTTTTGCGTTTCGGCGTAAAACGTAGCTAATAAACCAATGTTCAAAACGCTACCGTTTCGTCGTCGAGGGTCGGATCAAAAAAGTGTTCGAGCATTCTTTGCGTGTGCGTCTGAAGATGCCGTGTGCAAAGTTTGGTGTCGATTGGTCAAGAAATGTGGGAGGAGTAGGGAAAAAACAGTTTTGCGGTTTTTGCGATTTTGCGAAAAAAAATTCTAGACGCAAATGGGCGTGGCCTATGCCAAAAGATGCAGCAGACTCCAGTGCATATGTGCGTACAAGTTTTTGACTGTGGGAGGTTCGGTGTGGGAGTTATAGCCCCAAACGCGTATTCCTTGGTATAGCGCCACCTAGTGGCCGGCATGTCTGGATTTTGTCGTCTGCGTAGTCCCCACGGATCTGGATCTAGTCATGCAATTGGCGTGTCGGCACCATTTACGGTTTGGGCTGTGGGCACACTTTTAGGGAGGTAAGTATAATAATAATAAACACTACAAAAACAATAGGGATCCAACCTGTTGGCTTGGACCCCTAACTAGAACTGCAAGCAGTTATGCAGGGGTCCAAGAAGTGTGCATTTCGCCGGCACAACGCGACAAGAAATGTGCATTTCGCCGGCACAACGCGAAGCAAGTGTTCAAAACGCTACCGTGAACAACATGTGGATATAAAGGTTTTGACTGTGGGAGCTTCGGTGTGGGAGTTACAGCCTAAAACGCGTTTTCAGAACATTCCATTGGCCAAATAGGAGATAGACAATGTTGTCGTTTTTTGGCGCCGCCTTGTGGCGAAATTTTCCAAAGACAATTTTCCTTTGCCAAATAACTCCCGCCAACATTAATAATTCTTGGCCATATTTTCTATATAGACTCGGGTTTGCCCCTTGATGTTTTCCCTTGAGTTTGAAGAACATTCCTTTGGCCAATTAGAAGATATACAATTTCCTCGTTTATAGCGCCCCCTTAGGGCGTAATTTTCCGAATTTTTATTCGAACGTCGTTAAGGGTGGCGCTAACATGTGTGTTAAATTTGGACTCGATCCGATGTGTAATTTTTGATTTTTTTGGATTTTTGATTTTCCACGTCTAATTTAGCTCATAAACCAATATTCAAAACGCTACCGTTTCGTCGTCGAAGGTCGGATCAAAAAAGTGTTCGAGCATTCTTTGCGTGTGCGTCTGAAGATGCCGTTTGCAAAGTTTGGTGTTGATTGGTCAAGAAATGTGGGAGGAGTAGGGAAAAAACAGTTTTGCGGTTTTCGCGATTTTGCGAAAAAAAATTCTAGACGCAAATGGGCGTGGCCTATGCCAAAAGATGCAGCAGACTCCAGTGAATATGTGCGTACAAGTTTTTGACTGTGGGAGGTTCGGTGTGGGAGTTATAGCCCCAAACGCGTATTCCTTGGTATAGCGCCACCTAGTGGCCGGCATGTCTGGATTTTGTCGTCTGCGTAGTCCCCACGGATCTGGATCTAGTCATGCAATTGGCGTGTCGGCACCATTTACGGTTTGGGCTGTGGGCACACTTTTAGGGAGGTAAGTATAATAACTAGAACTGCAAGCAGTTATGCAGGGGTCCAAGAAGTGTGCATTTCGCCGGCACAACGCGACAAGAAATGTGCGTTTCACCGGCAGAACGCGAAGCAAGTATTCAAAACGCTACCGTGAACAACATGTGGATATAAAGGTTTTGACTGTGGGAGGTTCGGTGTGGGAGTTATAGCCCAAAACGCGTTTTCAGAACATTCCATTGGCGATTAGGAGATGTATTATTTCGTCGTTTTTTTGCGCCCTCTTGTGGCGAAATTTTGCAAAGACAATTTTCCTTTTCCAAATAACTCCCGCCCACATTAATAATTCTTGACCATAATTTTTATATAGACTCGGGTTTGCCCCTTGATGGTTCCCTCATAGTTTGAAGAACATTCCTTTGGCCAATTAGAAGATATACAATTTCAACGTTTATGGCGCCCCCTAATGGCGACATTTTCCGAAATTTTTATCGTACGACATTAAGGATAGCACCAACATGTGTGTAAAATTTGGACTCGTTCCGATGTCTAATTTTGGATTTCTTTGGATTTTTGATTTTCCACGTCTAATTTAGCTCATAAACCAATATTCAAAACGCTACCGTTTCGTCGTCGAAGGTTGGATCAAAAAAGTGTTCCAGCGTTCTTTGCGTGTGCGTCTGAAGATGCCGTGTGCAAAGTTTGGTGTCGATTGGTCAAGAAATGTGGGAGGAGTAGGGAAAAAACTGTTTTGCGGTTTTCACGATTTTGCGAAAAAAAATTCGAGACGCAAATGGGCGTGGCCTATGCCAAAAGATGCAGCAGACTCCAGTGAATATGTGCGTACAAGTTTTTGACTGTGGGAGGTTCGGTGTGGGAGTTATAGCCCCAAACGCGTATTCCTTGGTATAGCGCCACCTAGTGGCCGGCATGTCTGGATTTTGTCGTCTGCGTAGTCCGAAGAGATCTGGATCTAGTCATGCAATTCGCGCGTCGGCACCATTTACGGTTTGGGGTGTGGGCATAGTTTCAGGGGGGTAAGTATAATAATAAAAATCCTTACAAAAACAATAGGGATCCAACCTGTTGGCTTGGACCCCTAATAATAATAAACACTACAAAAACAATAGGGATCCAACCTGTTGGCTTGGACCCCTAATAAACACTACAAAAACAATAGGGATCCAACCTGTTGGCTTGGACCCCTAATAAGAAAAGCACAAGCAAACAGAGTAGTCTTCACTACGCATCTGTTGTTTTCACACTCCAAATGCAAGATTGTAGAGGTGCGTTTTGAGCTTCCCTTTGAATAGCTCCACAGAGTCAGCTTCCCTGATCGCTGATGGCAGCCTATTCCATAAAAAGGGGGCTCGATAGGAAAACGCTCTCTGTCCAGCCGATTTCTTTTTAACCTTCGGCACTGAAAGAAGGCCGGCTCCCGAAGACCGGAGAGACCGAGAAGGACTATAAGGAATGATCAGGTCCTTCAGGTACAATGGAGATAGTCCATGCAAGGCTTTATAGGTCAGCAATAGCACCTTAAAGTCTGATCTGAAAGTTATTGGTAGCCAATGTAAAGAGGCGAGAATAGGTGTAATATGATCAAACTTTCTCGTTCTGGTCAGCAATCTAGCTGCCGCATTGTGTACCAGCTGTAGACTCTTTATAGTAGAGTTCGGTAATCCCGAGAACAATGCATTGCAATAGTCCAGTCTTGACGAGACAAACGCATGAATCAGTGTCTCTGCATCCACTACAGATAACATTGATCTGATTCTTGCAATGTTTCTCAAATGGAAAAAGGCAATTCTAGTTATACTTCTTATATGCTGATCAAAGCATAGTTGAGGGTCAAACAAGACACCAAGATTTCTGACGGATGCACTCTGTGGGATGACGAAGCCATCCAACTAGAGGTCTGCATTGGGATTGGGTCCCGCCGGGTCCCGCGGGACCCAACCCAAATCTCGCGGGAGCGGGCGGTTTGAACTTTGCTGCGGGCGGGAACGGGCGGGTAAAACAAAACACTGCGGGTTCAGGTCTAACTTAGAAAAGAGACAATATCCTCAATCACTGCGTGATTATATAAAGGTAGAAAAATAAATAAAATAGGCCTACAGAAGAGGAGAATAGAATATGAAACAGCCCTTATTGAATTGAAAAATGAAAACAACGAAATAGGAGCGCTAGACCAGTGCGTCAAAAGACACGCAGCCCATGAGTCTCTTTTTAATAGCCTATATAATTACGTGTTTTCTCCTGCGGGACAGGAGAAGACACAAAATCAATGCATCTCTATTATTGTGCGGGCATAAATTCTCAGAGTTTTGCAGGTGCGGGCGGGAGTGGACATGCACATTGCGGGAGCGGGCGGGAGTGTAACACACACGTTGCGGGCGCGGGCGGTAATGGTCAGAAAATCAGCGGGAGCGGGCAGGAGCGGGATGAAGAAAACAGTCCCGCGCAGGTCTCTACATCCAACCACAGAGAGACAACGACTAGCCAATTTCATGAGAAAATCACAAAGACAAACGCGAACGCTATAAGTGCTCCGAGACCGGAAACCTAGTACTTGAGGCGGGATTTTTCCAGGATTCCACCTACCCAATCCGGGATTTTTTTTGCGCCCGAGCCGCAAATCTTTTTTTCGGAGGGTGGTAGGGATACGTACCGCCTCTGCTTCGCCTCTGATTGGTTAGGGTTAAGGTTAGGGTTAGGGTCCCTACCATCCATGGACCTATAAAGAAATCTACCATCCTACGAAGGAAAGCTACCATCTACGAAAAAATTATTTGCGCCTGGGCCGCCGGCCGTCGTCGAAGGAACGCACTTGAGAATGAAGCGCAGGGTTCAAAGGGTGTCCTCGGAGCTCATCCTCCACCATAAGGTGCATTCTGCGTTCAACACAGAAGTCGGCGCTCAACATAAATATTGTTTTATTGTATTGTATTTTCTTTTATTTCATTGTAATATTTAAATTATTATTATTATTTATTTATATTTAATAGTTATTTAGTTAAGTTATTTAGTATTTTTTAGTTTATTTGTTTGACTTTATTTATTGTTTTAGAATCAGAATACTGCTCCACACTCCGGTCCGCTTGGGAGCGGCAGTGGGACACAGAGCCAGACCGCCCGTACAACAGCAGAAGAATAAAAGAAGAAGAAGAAGGTACGATACCCACCGTAGTGAAACCTTGCAGCTCCAGCCCTCCTCATAATCGATGCACACCTGTCAGGTGAGATTAACTCTTATCTACTGAACCTCTCTGCGTCCTGATAAGCCGTTCAGCTGGGATCTCTGGTGAGCAAAGTCCAGGCTCTGCTCTACAGCCTATAGCTTTTCTTTTCCGGTGTTTTAGACAGACTGACGTTATTGGAGTCGCCCCGCCGTATACTCGGTGGGGTTTTGGATAGTTTGTACCATCGATCTTGTTGGTACATGTTTTCTCGTTTGTTGTTGGCTGAAACATGCTGATGAGGTGAGGAGCAGGAGAGCCTCAGCGACCCGGCGCTCCTCGGTGAAACGTCTGTACCGGTGGACACGGTGGACACACTGGGTCTGTGGACACGGTGGACCCTTGGTCTGTCGACCCTGGGTCTGTGGACACTGTCTGTGGACACGGTGGACCCTGGGTCTGTGGACACGGTGGACACTGGGTCTGTTGTCACTGGGTCTAATGTGGTGATCTGATTGCTTTGGATGTCCAGCTGACATGCAGCTTATGTTGACAGTAAAGTTTGGTGAATCCTGTGGTGCAACTTCAACCAGTCGGCACACCAAACATCCACCACCAGTAGGTGATCTGTTGGGGAAGTCCAGCGGAGTCGTGGCTGATTTCGTTATCTCTTCATAACCTGTTGGCCTATCTGCCTTTATGTTGTTCCCCCGGTTCTCTAGTAGTGAAGAGCTGATGGACCAGGAAGATGTTCCCCGCTCAGTAGAAGAGACTCGGCCTTGTCTCCCTGCTCCGTTCATGTTTAACAAGCTGTCATCGAGATAAATACTACAGCAATATGACTTAATCTTACTACAGGCCATTATGCAATAACTCCCGTCAAATACACCCAGTCTAAAACAAATCGCATGATTTGTCATTATGCAGAGACGTTGTTGTGTTTCAAACTGACAGTGTTTCGCATGAGAGAGGTGGATATACCTTCTTCAACCCTAGTTCCAGGTGCATTTAAGTTGTCTGAGGATGTGACAGTACTACAACTCTCTGTAGTCCGCTCAGTATGGGGGAGTAGAGTCCATGATGCACTCTCATGTACAAGCCCAGGGTTTGGTTATACGTTATGCTGTCGTGCATAGCCGCACCCTTTGTTAAACCTGGACAGGACCCCCCTCAGTCGGAACTTCAGGTCAATGATGAGGTCGTCCAAATTTGTACATTTATGATAATAAGGAAATAAAATGGGGAAATTCTGGAGAAATGGGGAAGGCCATCATTGGAGGCTAGTGGGGGGGGGGGCATGAAAGGCTCTTGAAATCAAATGTATTATTATTATTACTTGGTATTGAGATAGTGCGTGCACTTTCTGTGAAGGATGGTCTTTCCTTGGCGACAGGAGATGATGAGTTAATTCTTTAGGGTAACCTTATAGCTTAGGTTGTTAAGTATCTAGTATATAGGTTTGGTGAATTGAGTGGCTTACATGGATTGAACCGGTTTGAGGTGACACAGGAAGTCACAGAGGCCGGAAACACAAACCAAAAGAGCAGAGACACTGGTTATCATGGAAGGAGGCCAGTTATTATTAGAACATTTTTGCTCAGGTCTCGTGGGACTCTGACTCTGAAAAGTCCTTTAGCTTTTTATTGTTTAAACTCATATTTTGTGATTTTTATTTTGTTTTTTATTAAATTACGATGAACTTCATGGACAAACCAAAGGTTGCATTGGAAGTAGGACAGACATAGTTCCAATAATATACATGTATTATTTTGCCCTATGGTTAGGGATTTAAAATGCCTTTGATATTTTTCTTGGTGATGAAATATTTTCCCTCAGTTCCCTAATGCACTCATCCATAAATGTGCCACCTTTTGAATATCAAATGAGTTTTGAATATGAAACTAATTTATCTCTGTACCCCCTCTGTACCTTAATAATTGGTGGAAATAAATATGAATTCACCGAGATTGGGGCTTGATTGTTGGCCCTCAGATTTTAGATTGGTAATCTAATCCGAGTAGCAATCTTTGTTGTAAAGTATTTGGGTTAACATTTTAAATCCAGAACAGAGCACTTGGAGTGGGAAAAGAAAAAGAAAGTTCGGTGAATAATATAGTGCTTTTATGAATACATATATAGGACCAATATACATGTTAACTAAATGGTAGTAAAACATATTCAGGTTTCATTCTGAAACGGTGGCCTCTTAAGCTAACATATCTTGTGATATAAGGGAACACTGCATTTCATCATCCCGTCGTCAAATCAGTCAGACGGACGCCATCTACCGTCCGTAGTCTGAGCGACTCTTCCCCTCCTCCCCTCTCTTCCTGTCCGCCCCCCCCCCCAGTTGCGGCCATGAGCGAGCTGGAAGTGCCCATGGGGTCGCCCACGCCGGCTGCCTCGGAGCAACTGCAGGCGGACGGGGGGGGCATGGACTACCGGGACTGGGTGCGGCGCAGCTACCTGGAGCTGGTGAGCTCCAACCACCACTCGGTGCAGGCCCTGTCCTGGAGGAAGCTCTACCTGAGCAGGGCCAAGCTCAAGGCCTCCAGCCGGACCTCTGCGCTGCTGTCGGGCTTCGCCATGGTGAGTCCCCCCCGTCCCCCCCCGTCCCCCCCTGCAGGGCCCGATGACGTCAGCTAGACTGTATGCGGTCCTCTTTCTCTTTTTTATTTATTTTAAGTGTGCGAGACAGGAAGGATGGAGTTAGAGAATAACTTCTTTCCTTCTTCTAGCAGATAATCACAGTTTTAAATGATTGCTCAAACTCTGCTACTTTTGCGTGCATGAGGGCATTTGTGTAGTTGTGCTTAGAAAGATTGTAACTTCCAACTCAGAGTTGGAAGTTAGATTATACTTCCAACTCTGAGTTGGGTCTTGTTAGAGAATGGAGAAGCCTCCCTTAAGGTACCTTGTGTCCCCCACTCGCGCTCTGCTCTGCCTGACCTGGTGTCTCCGCAGGTGGCCATGGTTAAGGTACCTTGTGTCCCCCACTCGCGCTCTGCTCTGCCTGACCTGGTGTCTCTGCAGGTGGCCATGGTGGAGGTTGAGCTGGACTTTGAGTACGACTACCCCCGGCCGCTCCTGGTGGCCTTCAGCGTGTGCACCACGGTGCTGGTGGCGGTGCACCTCTTCGCCCTCCTCATCAGCACCTGCATCCTCCCCAACGTGGAGGCCGTCAGCAACATCCACAACCTCAACTCGGTCAGCGAGTCCCCGCACGTGCGCATGCACGTGTACATCGAGCTGGCCTGGGGCTTCTCCACGGCGCTGGGCATCCTGCTCTTCCTGGCCGAGGTGGTGCTCCTGTGCTGGATGAAGTTCCTGCCGGTGGACGCCGTCAGGGCGAAGACGCCCCTGGCCGCCGTCAACTGCTGCCGGGTCCCGGACCCCGGTGGCGGGGGGACCGGGACCACCGCCGCCGCCGCCACCGCCAGCCCCACCACCGCCGGCAGCAGGGCGGCGGACGCCAGCGGCTGGTACGCGGCCATGGCCTCCACCATCATCATGGTGCCCGTGGGGGTGGTCTTCATGGTGTTCGCTGTGCACTTCTACCGCTCGCTGGTGCGCCACAAGACGGAGCGCCACCACCAGGAGATCGAGGAGCTGCACAAGATCAAGGTGCAGCTGGACGGCCACGAGAGGGGCCTGCAGGTGGTGTGACCGCCGCCACGCCCCCACGCTCGTGACGGCCACGCCCCCGCGCTCGTGACGGCCACGCCCCCGCGCTCGTGACGGACACGCCCCCACGCTCGTGACGGACACGCCCCCACGCTCGTGACGGCCACGCCCCCACGCTGGTGTTTACCTATCTTACTCTTCTTCTAGATGACATTCGGTCTAGACTGTACTAGATACTATCGGCACTTGGATTGTTTTAGAGATACTGCTTACAGTAGGAAAAAGCCATCACCTATTTATTAAGCAGAAGACGAGTCGTTGCTCTGTGGAATAGACTGCGTCCCTAGTTTTGTTTCATGAGTTGATTTGACTCGTTCTTCTGATTTACGTGTGCATTGATTTACATTGCAGCATGTCGCAGAATCGAATGCTCTACAATGCTTTATGACTCATTTTTGGCTAGCTATAGAGTGGAAGCCCTTTTTAAGGTGTCCTTCTGTGGCTTTTTAGGAACCACTTTAAAGACCGGCCATACCATGTTTGCAAGCCTGCTGTCATGTGAAGGTCAATGTCTTACGAGGCTTGTCTCAGTTCTAAGTGCTCTCCACTAAGACTAAGAAAACTCCCAATCCCCCCCACCCCATACCATTGTGGCTTAGCCCCGACGAATGTACCGATTTTCTTTAGTTTTTTTAAGACAATGCTTTTTCACCGATATTTGGGGCTTACCAGGATCCGTCTGTAGTAGGCAGACGAATCCTGGGACAGTAGGGGATTGATATAGAATAAACTTTGAAACGAGTCGTTCCAATTTTAGCCATGGGACTTCACTGGGCTTGGAACACGTGTGTGGGTACTGTCTAGTTACTTACCATAAAAAAAAATATGGTGATGCTCATCAATGCCAAAATGAGTTTTGTACTTTAAATATGCTTCTTTTCATGTGTAACCTAAAACTTAACTGTTAAACTCAGAATACGTTTACTGTGTGATTAAGGCAGGTTTCTGGACCAAGACAGCTTGTATACTTTGGGTCAAACTGGTGTCCCACGCCATCCGAGATCGCCGCCTATAACTGTTGCCTTGACCTAAATGGCGGTGCCTGCTAAGTGTGTATTTGTTTATGCAAATTGTGTCACACGTGGCCATAATTTGTATGAGTGATTTTGTTTCTGCACAGGTCGATCCTGTTTTGACACGGAAAAAAAAACATCCTGCAACAAAGAGCTTAAGAAAAATGTCTTAATAAAAGTCACGGGTCTGCATTCTTCAGCTTGTTCCTGTTGCATCCCTCACTCACTGGAAGGGTTGGCCTGGAGAGACGCAGAGTTCCTAACATGTGAGAAAGCACCCAGAGCGGAGCCACATATAGAGCGGCGTGTCAGCAGTCCTGCTAGTCAATATCAGTGTAGTGTAAGTATACTGCAGAGTAAAGGCCTGGATTAATCCTGTGCATATCCTAGTTTAGAGCTTCCAACATGACAGTACCTCAGACGTATTTAAGTAAGGGAAACCATGAATTGGTGTTCAATAGTTTTATAATGGCAAATAAGTCCATTCACTTTAAACGGGCTGTTAAGAGTGAAATGTATAATTATGAAACACAGGAAACGTTCCATGACAGTTGATCAGTCACATTCGTACATTTGGCCTTAAGGATGTTAGCAATATTTATAAAGTGGAAGAGATAGAGTTGTCTTTCTTAAGGACCTAGCCTTCCCTGGTTATTAATTTTGTGATTAACCGCTTTAGTTTTTTGTTGTCTAGTAGTTCCTTCAACAAGCCAGCAGAGGGCAGACCGTCGGCACCCAGCAGAACCTGGATCCATTAGCTGCTCACTTTTAAAAGTGTACTTTTAATATACTGTACAATTTGTTAGTCACATCGTTTGAGGGTTGCAAGGAAAACAATTTCCACTAAATAACCTTGTTTTAAGGCTTGTCTGATAATTCATGCATTTCCTCGTCATTTAGTTATTTTCGACTCACTTAAACACTGTTCATATGAAGTCTCGGGGGACTCTTGTCACATTTGGTTATTGAAAAGCATCGACATATCTTGTGGGTAGAAATGGTTTCAAATGCCAATCATGCCATTATCCAATTGTTTCCCTGGGGTTCATGGTCCCGCAACATGCACTATAGAGGATCACGAAGACAAATGGCCTTTAGTAACAGGTGCCCTCAAGCCAATCATAGCTGTTTCTTTGTGTCCTTATATACTGTTAAGGAGGTTCATCAAAGACGTATTCAGCCCCCCCGAGAAGGCAATACAGTGCAGATCTTACTTGGATGGGAGTGCAAACCACAACAAACATTTTTATTTGAAATATAGTTGTTAATAATCTCCAAATAGCTTTTATAAATAAGCCACAACTTTGAGTGTCTACATTGTTCTCTGGAAGGTAAAAAACAACAACTTGATTGTTGAAAAGCACTTGAAATGTCAAAGAGAAATCTGTCAATGCAGAACAAAACAAAGAAATTACAACATTGAAAGGCAACAGAAATACACGGTTATGCTGACTGTCTACAGTTGGTAAAACCAGATCGTAAGGCCGCTGACCACCTCTCTGCTCACCTGAGACCTTGCCAACAACACTACTATTACTACTATTTTATTTTTTTATTCACTTTTTCGCCGTTTCCTCTGGTGTGTAAAAAAAAAAAAAAAAATGATTTGAGGTGGGTGGGTTTGAACATGGTTGCTATCAATTACTTCTGCCTTCAATCTGGTCTTCAGTCATCCAAATGGAAAATTCCCGTCCCCCCCGTTCCACTAAACAGTAGAAAAGTATTGTCACAATTGCGGTCGGGAAAAGTCTTCAGCATAAAATCACTAAAAGAGAAAAAACACTTTGGTGTTAAAAAAAATGTGACTACGGTTAGAACTCATCATAAGGATTTAAACACGGAGCACAGATACTGCAGCTGTATTTGTGCCCAAAACAAAGTAATTATATTAATACCAATAATAATCATCATAGGTCTACTTGAGTGTACAAAGCAACATTATTTCCCGCCAACTGCATTCAAAATCTCATAAGTCCTTCCCAAGGAATTCTTCAACCCCCCCCGCTCTGTCCCTGGCGCTTAATGAATGGCAATACTAACCCATTAATGCACCTGCACTAGTCTAGCTTCTTCAGTGGCTTCAATCATCTCCAAATGTCCTTCAAGGGGGTATGCAAGTGTTGGCCTGGTAATGAACAGCAAAAACATGACGACTCCATTTCCATCATAGCAAAAACCATCTAACCCCTCCCCCCTTAAAAATAGGGAAAACTCCACATGGGATGGAAAAAAACAAAAATACTGCCCGGCCTGACTCCACATTGGGGGGGGGGGGGGTGTAATACAAAAGGCTGGCGGCCGTCAGACCCGGAAGCTCTCCCCCTTCCCGTCGATGTGGCGCAGGCGGAGGTACACGTCGGTGCCGATGCCCTGCATGGACTGGATAGAGAGGGACCCCCCCAGGTAGTCTGCATAGGCCCGGGACGTGGGCAGCCCGAAGCCAAACCTGTGGAGACCGGGAGACCCGTCAGCACTTTGTATTTTTGGGAGTTTTATCCTTTGTTTGCCACTGCTGCCTGGCTGTTGTAACAAAAGGAATTTCCCCCCTGGGGGGGGAAATTTTCACCTCTGTGTGTGAAATTCGCATTTCACCCATAGAGGGCGAGATGAGTCCATTTATAAAACTTGCATCGAAGTCACAATTTGGACCAGGTTCAATCCATATCACTATAAATTACTTAAATAAGTTGATTTAGGGATGGTTGTCTTTTATAAAAAAATACACATATCTATCCATCCTATATAAATATTTGTCCACTTTCTAGGATATTATTCACTGAATCAGTATCCGTCTGTAACTTGTCCTAAGAATGTCACTGCCATGTCTGACTGTTGTTCTGTTGAAGTTGTGTCAGACAACACTGACACAACTTTAACAGATCCTCTGATCCATAAGGACCAGCCTCCGCGAGGTGCGTTACCCGTGCATGGGGCCGGACTGGGGCCCGCTGTTGGTCATGGTGTTGAAGAGGCTGCTCATGCGGGGGTCTTGGTTGCTCTCCTCTGCCGTGCTGAAGTGGTAGTCCATCACCTTGTCCTTGTTGGCGTGGGGGATGCCACCGCCGCGGTCAGAGATCCTGGAGAGAGGAGGGAACGGAGTGAAGCCGGCGACACGCCTACAAGACTGACGACCCCTTAGCCGACGATATGAAGACTGGGCCGCGTCACACACTGATGCGACTGACTCTCTGATTCAGGGCATGGACAAGCAGTCTGCTTATTGTAGCCAGGATAAGCACGGTGCCGAGGAGCGCCATAGAGGCACAACATAGATGGCCGCCGCCGATGTACGATGCTATTGAAACAGTTTTAAATGGAGACACTGGTTCACAGACGTTGTCATCGCTCAGTGCTGCGTCAGCCACCAAAGGATCACTTTTGGATCATCCACAACTCCGGTCTTAAAATATCAAACATGTTCGATATTTAGGACTGAAAGTCCAGACTGAGTCGGGGCGGCACCGACCGGTCCAGGCCACAGATTTGAATCCTACATCTAAAAAGGTGTGTTTGGTTGTTTTGCTGTACTTTGCTGGTTCTATCCGTTCTTCTAGGATATTCTAAACCGTTCTAACCCTATCCATCCCCAATTATATTGGATAACTGGGCAATTCAAAAAGGCCACCATGGAAATTGTCTAGGAGTTTCCCTGTTCTTCACCCAACTCACCTGATGACAAAGTCTATATCGTTGTTGGCAATGGTTACCATGACGTCAGGCACATTGTAAGGCGTGTCCAGGTGGCTCTCCATGGTGGATCTGTTTGGACAAACAGGGGAAGGTCGTTGGGTTAATGAGAGGACAAGCACCACTCCAGTACTGTAGTACATAAAGGCAAGATGAATAATGATCACAATTTGCAAATGGAATTAAACTACTGTTCAATAGCAAACCAAATTAATTGGGTGGTTTCAGCAGATTTATTTATTATTTAGTGGTCGTTTTTAGTAACCCCTGAAGGTCAATGCAGGTGGAACCGTGAAAACCTCTAGCAGAGGTAGCAACAGACCAACTGTGTGGTGTTAAGAGTGCTTCTGGACACTGTACGGCAACATAGGTAATGATCCAAAACACACACACACACACACACACACACACACACACACACACACACACACACACACACACACACACACACACACACACACACACACACACACACACGGGGTGGGGGGGGGGGATCGGAGCTGGTCCTTGCCGCCGCGTGGGGCGTTTGCGACCTCACCTCATGGCGTTCTTGAGCAGCTCGGGCAGGATGTAGTCCAGGGGCAGGGGGATGAAGGGGAAGCGGGCCGCCACGTGGCCGTTGATCCGCACCCGGGGCGAGTTACCGTACTGGTGCTCACACAGCCGCCTGGAGGGGGGCAGACTTTAGACCCCTGCTGCAGACCACAACCGTTCTGCCAGGTTAGTTGAGTCAACATCACTGTCCAAATGAACGGGGTCCGCTTTTCTTTTATTCCCGACATTGAAAATGATGTGAAAACACCGTCTGTTTTCCTATGTTCTGTGCTAGTGTTGGCCCTGAGCCATTATGAGGTCTGTGCCTCTATCCCGTCAGGCCAGTGAGTGACTAGAAATGTAAACCTTTATTTAAAACATTCATATTGGTTCAATTAATTTCACAAATGTCGCTTATCCATTTTAGTTATAAATACAGTGAGGAAGACCGGCCATCATTGTGTACGTTTCGTATAACGGCGTGTCAATGGAGACGTGCTATACTCCTTTGGGTTCTTCACCATTATGTTATTAACCACTGAGGCTCAAAGGTCTACTGAACATGAGAAGTTTATAAAAATCGGACATCACAGCCAGCCAAGTATTGCAACCATACCGTTCTTTCTTGTTGACATTTACCTTTATTCCCTTAACTTGTCTCCACTGTCAACAATGGGGGAGGGGAGCTACGGGGTCAACCTGACAGTCTTATCAACATGCGTTATCGCCTGTTATCTACAGGAGGATGATGACGGCCATATATAGCCATAATACCCCCAATATGCCACGTTTTACAGCACGGAAGGTCACCAGGGATAACTGAACAAACACAGCACTCACCGCGCAAAATCCACCCATTTCTCGATGATCTTCTTCGGGGAGAGTCGTCTGCATATGATGCCCACAAAGTCCGGCTGGATGACGCAGAATAAGAAGAAAGAAAATAATAAACGGTGGGTAAACGTCGATTACTTCAAATCCTTTACAGCCTTGTTCTACAGTCGAAAGCAAATATTTGCTTTCAACAGTATCCTTTAAAGCAAGCACCCACATGCAATGGTAACAAGGTTACACAAGGGTTGTTACATAAGGGTTGTCCCAACGGAAAATACAAAAATTACAGGGGCTTTCACAACGTTTCAAACCCTAGAGAGCACAGGCACAGTCGGAAGGTGAGAGCAGAAAATGGCTTCTCGATTCCCACGGAAAACACAACGACTGACACACAATGGCACTGACAAGCAGACACCAGCTACATACGTTGTCCTCATGGAGGGAGAGGTGGTGGGTGGCCAGCATTCGGATGCCCAGGCGGGAGCACAGAGTGGTGTCCAGGAAGCCCCGAACGATGGTCTCGTCCTGTGGGCACAACAACTGGTTCATCCTCTGCCAACAAGAACGGCCTCTCCATAAATGGACCGGAGGTCATTAAGAACGTTTACTTCCATTTCTTGAAAGTTATTCACACTTTCTTAATCTAAAAAAGCACAAAAAGATATAGAGTGGCGATAAAGATGTCGTTTGAGATAATGAACATAATACCTAGCTAGCTATACCTTAGCTATTTATAGAGAATGCGTCGGGGCTCAACTTCTAGACATCATCCACTGCACCATGTGAAGTTAGATAGATCAAGGGGAAATTATGCAATAGAGGGCATTAAGCTGTATCGGCTCTGACAATGCATACAAGTTATGAGGATTAGTCCAGTCTGCAATGTGGACGTTTCAACGGGCTACCATTCTGGTTGAGTGAGGTTAGGAATCGAGAGCCCTCTGTTGATTCCAATGAAACATTGAAGGAAAACACAAAACGTCAGCTTTCATTCCTCTGACTGAAATATTTGTTTGCAGCCGTCAATGACTTATCTGTGACCCTAGTACATACCCCCATGTCTTCTGCATGACTACTCAATAAGACTACTTTATGAAACTGCTGCTTTTTCTACTCAGAACCGGTCCAAAACGCCCACATAGATTCAAGAGTCTTTGCAAGACAGCCACACCCTGAGTGCCTCAACATGCTTCTGTTTGCCCAAATCATTGTAGAGCAATCACACAATGTATGGTTTTGGAGTCTCCTCTCCCTCTTATGCCCCATTTCCACTTTACAATTACAACAGGCAACACCTTGATGTGTTTGCGATGGGGATCTGGTCCCTGGTGGTCCCCTACTGGAGGTCCCCTACCTGGATGTGTTCACGACAGGGCTCTGGTCCCTGGGGGTCCCCTACCTCGATGTGTTTACGACACTCCCTGAAGCCCTCGGCCAGCATCGTCACTACGTCCTTGTGGTCGTCCAGCAGCTGCTGCACCAGCTTACTGAAGCTGGCTTCCACCTCCTGGTCCTTGATCTGTTCAGAGGGACACACCGGCCTCCAGGTCAACACATGCATGCCTCACGTGGCAATTTGCTGCGACCCTGGAATGAATGAACGCGTGTTAAATGTAGCTATTAAATAGTGTGTGCACAGTTTGCATTTTAATTCTGCAAACCAAAACAAACTGGCTAATGGTACGAATTATTATGCAAGTATTTTAAAAAGTGGATTTACATTTTTAAGTAAGTTGCCTTCAGAAAGATATGATGGCAGTTTATGTTTGTGTGACATAACAATGTAAAATCTATTCGCACATCTAAAAATGGGTCTGGAAATTTGCGGTGGAGTCAAAGCTGCAAGTGTTCAACGTCAACAACATTCTTCTTGCAGTTCCTCTTCCTGGCAGTCTGTGTTCATGTTTGTCATTTTTTTTACACAGCCCTGCTTAGCTGATAAACAAAGCAAATGTTTGATTGCATTTTGGAATCAGGTGCATTATATTTTCCATACCGGGACACAGTTGGTAAAGTGAGTGTTGAACTACTCAACGACTACACGTGACGCCTCAAACAGGACAGCGCACTAAAGACTGCGCCAGAGAAAACAAAAGGGCATTGTGATAGGGGGCCTTGTTATCTGACTGCCACATTCAATCACTGGATGCATCCATCGAGCCAGCCAATCACAGCTCAAACGGCATATCATGTTCTGATTGTGGCAAGTTCAGGCGCTTTCTGATGTGACGTATCCAACATGCAGCATTAGCACAAAGTGAAAGACCCACCCTTCTCCCGTCTCGCAATAAAGAAAACCTCAGGTGTTGGGCTAGAGGGGCTCCCGGGTATAAAATGAGGTTCACTGGGGAACACCGCAGACGGTTGAACCCGACACCTGCCGCCTCTCTGAGCAGTCCCGCCGTTAGGCATTATCACAGCGCCGTGATTAATGTCTCTCCTTAGCCTAACCCCTCCTCTATACGACTAACCGATGGGAGGCCAGATTTGTACAGAATTTCAAGGAAAACGGTTGCAAGACTCTTGGGAATGGGGAAGGCAGCGCGTTATTGCACAACAAATGAGCACATCGGTTGTGCAAGTCTGTTGTGCGAAAATACAAAAACAAAAACGGAAAGAAGTCTCTGTGCAGTCCCCCATTAAGACCCATCAACAAGGAGGTGGTTGGAAGGGAAAGCCCCCCTGAAGACGGTTCTGGTCGATCAACATGCACTTGTTGGACCACATTCTCCCCGAGTCCCAACCCGGGCCACGAGCTCATCACCATTGAGCGACCGGCTCCTGCAAAGTTCAGCGCCTGGAGTCAGGGCGACCGCACGAGTCAGGACTCAGTTACTCAGTTATAAATACACCCTCACAAAGCCCTGAACTTGAACATGGCTCTACGTTGCTACTTCGGTGTATGCGAGAGAATGTGTTTGTGTGGGTGTTTGTTTGTTTGTTTGTGGGGATGGGTATCATTAAGGTTTTTACGGTAATACTACTTTTTATCAACACTGATAATTGATCCGGTAGCTTATTGGTACTCTTGTCGGTTCTTTATGTTGATTTTTGACAGAGTGTCAATCGATTTTACCCTAAAAATATAATAATAATAATTAATGGATTATGAGGGCTTAAATTTCTTTTTTCAAAATGGGGGGGAATTCCCCCCTCAAGAGCTCTGCATTAGGGGGGATTATTTAAGTTTGGGGGGGATACTACTTGCAAGCTTGTCTTACATTTGGCCCCCCAAAACTAATTCAAGGGATTCTCTTCATTAAATTCCTTATACAAATTTGCTCACGTGCTTTGATTTTAACTGTCGTGTACTGTACCCTAAGTCTTCTGCTTTATCTTTGCAGAGTTGAAAAATTAGGAAAAGAAGAAATCAAACACTTTGTTTTCAATTAATTCATTAACTTTGAATCATTTTACATACATGCTGACTTCTTTTCTGAACTATATACAGTCCTATTAGTTCCTCCCTCTCCTCTCTTAGTCACATCTTCATGGTACATCAGTATCCTTCCTTTTTGTAGCTCCTTTTCCTTTCCTTGATCCTTTAATCTTTCCCTGTCCTCTGTCTCCTTCCACTTGATAACTGCCGTCAAAATCAAACTGCTGTCGATCAGGGCCAAGCTCAGAAATAAGCATCAGATTGCTGTGGTGTGCGTTATTCATAGAATTTATTCTTGATCCAGTTTTTTTGTGCTGAATCCGGTTTCACATGAGACACTGGCAATGTTTCGCAATCATATCATTTGGGCTACTGTGTGAATCTGATTCACATGCTCTTTTCGGAGGGGTGGAAATGTCAGGAATTTTAGAGGTATATTTAAGCCAGCGGCCCATTTTTGAATTAGCCTACTGAAGGCTCATAGCGATCGAAATAATTGGCAAGAACAGCAAATGGGTCGTGTACAACTTTTGAGAGGGAGAGAGTGAGAAAGAGCAAGCGCGAAGGGGCTCTGGGTGAGTGTGTGTGTTTGGGTTAGGGTTAGATCAAAGATTGTACAAAGGACACATGCACCACTGAAATCTGAAGATGGTTCGTCAAGTGAAAATCAATGGGTGTAGAATTCAAACCTTCCCGTTCTTAAAAAATTATCAGACAACAAAGTGAAATTTGTGCGGGACTGTCCCGCATTATGGCCTGAGTTGCGGGATTTGAAAGAAATATGCGCAATGCTCGCATCCCGTGCTTAAATTTAAGCCCTGGATTATTATTCATTAAACTATCCCGAGACTATGTTAATGTCAATTCATTGTTCTAATAAATGTCAGGTTAACAGCAATAAATAAGAGACCTGTGTGCGTGTGCGTGCATGCGTGCGTTTGCCTGTGCGAGTGTTTATCTCACCAAGGGAAAGTCGATGAGCATGTGGTAGGCCCGGATGTAGAGTTCATGCTGTAGGAGAGAAGACAGGGGGGTTAAGGTTGGAATGCCATTCGCTCATTGGCTGTCACTTGCCTCACATGTCCGAGATGAAAATGGGATATCATATTTCTCCATAACCCCCTGGGGCCCCACACACACACACACACACACACACACACACACACACACACACACACACACACACACACACACACACACACACACACACACACACACACACACACACACACACACACACACACACACACACACACACACACACACAATTTGGAGCCCATTTACAACAAGGCTTGATATGAACCGCATCATAAGTCATAACCCTAACTCAGCAGGGCAGGCGGGAGGAAGGAAGTAGGTAAAAGTTCATCCAGGAGGCGCTTAGTGGGTTATGCAAGCAGCAGAGCAGTTTGTGAGAAGAGAGAACAATGATCCAGCCCACTGGCCCAAGACAAATCTGACAGAGCCCCGAAACTGGGCCTGTACACTTGGTTTCACCTGCAGCACTGATTACCAACACAAGACACAGACTACCAACAGAGATGCTACAAAGGCAGTAGTTCTGGGCATTTTACCAACAAGAAAAACTACTACACTATTAATACTGAACCGAGCACCTGACAGGGAAATAAATAAATTAAACTCAAGAAAAATGAGATTCAATAGACAGGCGTCTACTGAAGAGTACATGTTAGACCAGCAGTGCATTAGTATCACTTTACAATATGGGTACATTCATTAAAATTCTTCAGCCTACTTATAATTGATTAATGGTGGTCATGTTTACCAATGGGGTTCATTTTAACTAAGTCAAAGGTGTTCATTTTAACTAAGGTATTCATTCATACATTATGCAATATGGTTAAGGTTAACCCAAACCCACCAACCAAAAGCCTAAACATCACCTAACTCCTATGCTTATTTTAAACAATATGGCTTATTATTAACTGCTTTTACTAATGTTAGTTAATGTACCCTTAGTACCAAGTGTTATCTTTACATTCAATCATTTTTTTTATATTTTAAGAGCCCGATGCAACAAGAAGCTTCCATGTCACAAAAAGGCATAATCAAGTAACATCCTCAATGTGACTTTGTATCAAATAGTATTGTGGTGTTGATACAACTACTTTTCAGTCTGACTTTGGCGCAATGTACGATACCATCTATTTTCATGAGTGCCTCTCTAAGGGTTATGAATCATGAGAACAGGCTGTCCCCCTGCTTGAAGTTGTGTCTCCAATTGATAACACAACAATACTCACACTTGAATTGCCTATTTAGTTGTTTATTATAGCCTACCATGAAGTCGGATTGATTCCTTTAAGATGTTTAATATATTTGGGTCGTTTCAGACGAACGTCAACACATACAATGATATCCGCCATGACTAATTATGATTGACGTTAAGTATTCCCCCTTTTTTTACTTCCTAGTCTCCTGAGCTCATTGAGAGCTGATGTATTTTATATTAGTCCTGTTTACACATTGGACAATGTTTCACATATATTTCCCTGAGTGCCACTCGATGTCCTTGATCGAAGTTAGAAAACGTGATGATTATTGATATGTCTGAAATATTGTCCAATGTCCAGCCTTTACACGACAAGACAAAATACGTCCCATTTCAACAAGCCATTTTGTTTTGCAGGATAACATCGTCAAGCTAGCATCGCCGCGGTGGGCTTCTTTAAAACCGTCATCTCCCTTTTTAATAAGGCGCATGTATTTAAATAATAAATAATACATTATCAAGCTTTTGAGAACACTAGCCATACTCTTTGTGCATGGCGCTACGTCTCATACACAAGAACAGGTCTACAGTCCTACAATTTGAGAGACAACTTCTCCCTCCGAACAGAGGTGAGGGGCCCGCTTTGGTCTGACCATGGAGACGGCCCATCCTGGGCCCTGGACGGCACAGATCAGCGCCCTTGAACTACTGCTGGTGGAAAGCGCTAATCAGCGAGCCACAGTCGGACAAAAGTGCCAATAGAAAAACGACATGACCTAGTCTCCTATATCAGACTTTCAATAGAGAGTTCGATTTTGGAAGCTTCCAATTAGTTTAGATCGTTACAATCATGTTCCTGGGGGCGGAGATCTGTGCGCCTCACACGGAACGGGTCTTGACTGGAAACCAGCCGACCGTCGGAGCCCCAAGTGAACGAGGCTAGCCGACCCTCGGGTCGAAGGGACTAAAAAGCCGTCGATACAGGGCGACGGCACAAAGTCTGGGACAGAAGTCCGGAGTCAGGAACGCAGTCACTCCTGGTTTCCCGCGTGGTTACGGATATGTATCACCAAAGATCGTTCAGGCGAGCGGATTAAGCGTTCAGCTTTTTTGTATTTCTAGAGTCTAGCATTTAAACTGTTTGCTAATTCTAGCTGAGTTTGTGTGAGTCAAATTAGACACTTACCGATACCTGCCTCAAGCAACGGGATACATACATACATAAAGTCTAATGAAAGATGAGCTCAAATCTGGGTGAGAAAGGCATGCATGCATGCATCCCTCTCTCTAATAGTAAGAGTTCATTCAATTCCTTTTTTTAACTACTAGATATGGCCTACAAAAACTCCTGTCAATCCCCATTTAAACTAATCTAAACTTTAGCTCACAGTGAAACCAAGCCACAAGGGATTAGCAGGGTGTGTGGCCTTGTGTGTATGAGTGGGGGCAGACTCACCACTTGGAGGATGGTGGGGTTGCAGCCGATGATAAAGGGCAGACTGCGGAAACCTTTGATCCGATGGGCGATGCGCACAGGCAGCTCCTTGTGCAGGTACTTGGCACTGCTCTGTAATCACACACACACACACACACACACACACACACACACACACACACACACACACACACACACACACACACACACACACACACACACACACACACACACACACACACACACACACACACACCATTTAATCAGTCTGTGATCAGATCTGGTTATTTGGTAGGTTATCCTTAACAGCAGTGGGTTTACCAGGATGTGTTGTCCATCAGGTGATTTCCCAGCATACAACAGTGTGGCTGGCATCAGACGAACTGAGGCCTGGAGAGAGAGAGCAAGTTATGGAACACGTCCTAGAGGACTAAGACAATGAGGGTTGGGGGGGAGGAATCTCGGGAATGACGTATCTATATATACACGTCTTTAACATATAGATGGATTTCGTAAATAATGCATATATATTATGTGTTCTGCCCATCTCTTTGAATGTGCGCGCACACACAAACGACGCGCGCGCACACACACAACACACAAACACACATATTGAGAAAACTCATAGATGGAGAGGGTTAACTACTTAACTCATGCAGGCTGTCATAACATAAAAACAAAAGAAGAAAGAACAGCAGCAGAGGGTCGCAGGCCTAGGGTGGTGGATGTCACCTATCCAGCCTGTCGATGTGACCCCACTTTGATCCCCCCCTGCTGCTATCAGTTAGCGGTAGCTCGTACAGCTAGGTAGCAGCATGCTGACCACTGTGTCCTCACTTCAGGAACCAGCTCTGACACACGGAGCTCTGCTCACCTTCTCTGCGGAGATGTCAATTGCCGACTGGTTGTAAAATGAGGTGACCGTCTTGGACCTTTCCCTCGCCATCTCCGAGTACCCCTGCATAGAGGACGTGGAGCGGAACCTAACGATGTCTGTAGCGGTTGTTTTGGCCAGTGGCAGCATCGGAAGCCTGCTCATCCCCGGGCCAGACCGAGAGGCACTCCGGCCCAGCAGCTCCACCGTCCCGATGACCGTCCGACGCATCGTGCGGCAGCTTTGTGTACAGGACCGTCCTGTTTCAAAGGTATATCAAATGTCTATCAAAGGTCTAGGAGGCCATGGGGCTCAAGTTGTAGTCGTGCACAAAGGCACGGCACTCAGTACAGTACTTGGACAGGGTACAGGAGGTTGCAGAAAGGGCTTTATGCATGTTGACCAGTAGGGAAGGGATTCTGCTGAAGGACATCGCAGTTCAGCCAATCACGTGTGGAGGGGTGGGGCCTCGCCCCTTTGACGAACCACTGTACACTAGTGAAGCACAGCGGGGTTACGTCATCACGTACATCGATCTGTGTTATGGGTTTGTTGTTTGAAGCGAGACCCACGCTAGTGCTAGTGTACGACTGACATGTGATACACAACACCATACCATAGCATATATAATGCGATTTCAAAAGCAGTAAAAAGAGAATTTCGGTAAAAAGAAAAAGTGAATTGGCCAACAGGTTATAAAGGGAAGATATAAGGATCAACTTTATTAATCCCGGAGGGAATAGTTGAGTAAAACGAATAGGTCTATGTGAGTTCGCCCTGATAAAACCAATGTGCGGAGGATAAATTAAGTTGTAGTGTTTGTATATACGTGCTACGTAAATAATTGGAGAAGAATAGTTTGTCCTTTTGGTCCGCCGGTTGCGGACATTGGGGATTGTGATGTGCGACGTGCGACCAGGGAACGAGTAGTCTACTGAAGGAAAAAGTGGTTACCATTATTATTCATATTATACCTAAATATTCTAATTTACAGCTGAGAATCCACAATATTAAGATCCTTATTCGCAGTTAAACATTTAAAAATTACGTCTGATGCTCAGGATTCAATGAGTTTCAGCATGAGTCTGTATTCACTTCGGGCCTCCGATGTCAAAGTTCACACATATTGACCATCTAAATATTTACCACCGTCCTTCACCCATACACGTGAAACTTAAAAAATGTGAATATATTTCAAAAGTTCATTTATTTCAGTAATTCAATCTTATATAGAATCCTTTCATGGAAAGTTTGATATTTCAAGCCTTTATTGGTTATAATTTGGTAATTATGGCTTGCAGCTTATAAAAACCCCAAATTCAAAATCTCAGAAATTAGAATGCTACACGAACTCAATAAAAAAAGAATTTTAAATAGGTACAGAAATGTCAGCCCTCTGAAAAGTATAATCATGCGCATGTTCTTTTTATCTTCTTCTTCATGGTCATTGTAACAATGTTTTGGTAGTTGGCCAGTGTGGGCAGGTGCCAAGTCCTGCTGGAAAATGAAGTCAGCAACTCCATAGAGCTTGATGGCTGAAGGAAGCATGAAGTGTTCTTAAATGTCCTAGACGGATATGTTGGCTCTGGAATTAATAAAGCAGAGTGGACAAACACCAGCAGATGACATGGCTCCCTAAATCAACCCAGAGTGTGGAAACCTCACACTGGACTTAAAGCATCTTGGATTATGTGCCTCTCCATTTTTCCTCCAAACCCTGGGACCTTGGTATCCGAATGAGATGCAAAATGTGCATTCGAGTCATTATTAAGCCCACGTCCAGGAGCTGTAGTGGCTCTTGGTGCAGTAACTCCAACCTCAGTCCACTCCTTGGTAAGCACCCCCCAGAACCCCACTTTGGAATTGGCCTTTTCCCGACAATCCTCTCCAGCCTGCAACCATCCCTGCTGCTTGTGAACCTTTTTCTTCCATATTTTCCCCTTCCACCTAACTTTCTATTAATGTACTTAGATGCAGCACTGTGAGAACCTCCAACTTCTTTTGCAATTACCTTTTGAGGCTTTCCCTCTATGTGGAGGGGGTCAATGATGGTTTTCTGCACAACGGTCAGGTCAGCCAGGTCAGTCTGCCTCATGATTGTGAATTCTACTGAACCAGACTAATGTAACCCTTTAAAGGCTCAGGAACCCTTTGCAGGTGATTTGGATTAATTAGCTTATTAAAGGGTGAAACTATGATCCTACAATATTGAACAATTTCACAATATTCTAATTTTAGTTAAAGATTTATATTTTGGTGTCTTCATAATCTGTAAGTCATCATTATAAAATTATAACAAATATGCTTGAAATATCTCACTTTCCCTGTAATTTGTCGATAAGATCTTTGTTCCACCTTTTAAGTTGAATTACTGAAATGAATGAACTTTTGCATGATAATTCACCTTTTTCGAGTTTCACCTGTATACTACACAGGACATCGACTATCTGATTATGTAGTCATTATCAGATTTTTACCATACAATTTTCTTTACCATCAGCAACCGTGAAACCTACAGCCGGTTCTGACTGGTCAATAAACATTACACAGTACTACCGGTAGTTTGTAAAAAACCAAACAGCGACTTGTTTCACGGTCCCACATCAGTAGCTGCGAATAGGGTGCCGACTTCAGCTTGGTGTCTTGGTTCGTATTTTGGAAGCCATACAGACTATACATACACTGCTAATACAGGACATTTCAGTGATGTAGTTAATCGCCAAAAAGGGCTTCCAGTACCACTAGTACTTTTTACTGACATAAAGAAAGTTTTTTTGTACTATTAATTGTAATTATTAAATGTCTGACATTTGTTTTGCCCCAAATAGTAAAGCAATTTAGCAATAATATCAAATATATTAAAATATTTTACCCTCAATGCAGCTTCCCCATAACGTTGAGAAAGTTTTCTTAGTCAGCATTTAACTCTGGTCACAGGATAAAAGCGGTTATGCAAGGTCCAACAACTCTGCCAGAAACAAATCTCAGATGTCTACCTCACGTTCTATTCAATCAAATGCCGCACAGCAACATTAAAATAATTGACTTTTCATCAAGACCATTTAACCCTTTTTGACGAATGGAAAATCACTTAAATTGAATATAAGTCGACCCACGATTGACGTTAAGCTGCATCTACATCAGCTTGATATGAGTAAAGAACACCCAACAACAAAAACACACTGGACAACCTTTAAAAGCAGTAAAACAAATGGCATGCAAATATCAAATACCTCCAATTGCACCTTTCTCATAACAAAGCCCCTTTCAAATACCTTTGTACATTTGTTACTCTATTTTTGCCATTCCTCATACAAATTATTCATAACCAACAAATTCTAGAATCACACTTCGACCCTTTGAAATATTGAGATGCGATCAGTATCCTTTAAAAACAAATTGTTTTCCTCTTCTTATTCAGGACGAGTCCTCCCTTTTCCACACTACTACCATGTTCTTATCACTGAGCGCCACAAGGTAGGAGAGCCCCTGTCCCATGGCCACACTGTTGATGGAGGGGACCTCCACTGGGCTGGAGTTCCTCATCAATGGGGCCGGCCACTCCAGCACCTGAGAAGAATCCCAAAAGACCCTCGTTAGCAGAACAAAACCATCAAATGCCCCATTACTCAAAGATCCTTGAGCAATGGGGTGTACTTCCTTAGCAGATGACTCAGTAATCCCCGTCAACCAGCAAGAAGAAATCCATGCAATACTGCGTGTTTAATTAAGTTCTCCAATAGGGCTTGTACTTATTAGCTACTTCTATTTTGAAGTATAGGAGCATTGGAATGTTGATTCATGTGTTGGTGGTTAGGATTTTTTGCTCATTGTTTTAGCAATGAATTGTGAAAATATTTGTCATTATGGGGAGATGTTGAGTTTGAAACTGCCACAGCGATTCTGATGCGAGACGTGACAAAGTATTCATTAGGTTAGTGTATCTATTTACGCTGGTTTTTGGATTTTACACAACTGAAACTCTCTTGAGCCATCGCCCGTCTGATGTGAACGTTACCTCAGTGGGGGGGACCAGTTCTCGGCGCTGATGATTGTTCTCCAGGAGGAGGTTGTGCAAACTGTAGGACCACAGCCGGCCCCGGTCGTCCCCGCACACCAGGTAGCCCTCCTCTGGAGAAGGACACGCACACGGTGGGAGCGGTTATGCTGGGCAGTCAAATTCTTGCAAATACAAAAGTGGATGTTAAATTCAATTGATTCATTCGTGTAGTCGAAGACACAACAGCGCGCAGAGGGAAAGATGGTGAGAGTCATTGGTACACGTTTCCTATTTATTCTAGCAAACCTTCAGTCACACTGGTCCAACGCAGCATGCCTTCTACTGGTGTCAGTAAACTAAGTAGGTGCCAAAAACAGATAAAACCCAGCTCTAGTTAGCTCTGTAAAGCAGGCTTAGTGCGCCCTCTACGGCTTTGACTCGGCCCCATCCCATTACAATTACAATCAGGGCCTTTAGCAGATGCCTTGATCCAAAGCGACTTACATCGGTTAATACACACATTGACACACCGACGGCAGAGTCAACCATGCAAGGCGACAGCCAGCTCGTCGGGAGCAGTTAGGGTTAAGTGTCTTGCTCAGAACACATCAACACTCAACAACCAAATTTCACAATAATAATAAAAACAAAATGTTTATAGAATTGCCTTCCACGGCGGCTTGATCATCGACAGACTTTTATTTCTACAGTTGGACCAAAGTGGAACGCCAAAGTAATCCCACATGCTTTAGTGAACTTCAAGTGATGGGTGGATAATGCTGAATCCAGTCCACCGGGGGATGCCAGGGAGGTGAAAACCTGCCCTCTGCAGGTCGGTTTCTGTTTAGTCACTCCTGGTGTGATCGTTTCATCACTTCTATCGTTCAAACTGGATATGTTGAAATTTGTTGTTCAGACTGATCTCCATGTCAGATGATTTCACCCAAGGTCTCACTCGTTATCGGACTGGACCGAAATTGAGACTATGCTCTTACTTTGCAGATCGTAAAGGGTTACACAATGGAATGATGAGGTGATTAGAGAAGATACCCAGAACAAAGACAACAAGCAATACCGTTGGGAGGCCCCCAGCCACGCACGACCCTAAAACAAACTAACCGTGTGTGTGTGTGGAGGGTCTCTCACCTGGACAGGTGCTGAGGGACAGGTAGGGAACGCTGGTGGTGGCCCACTGCAGCTCCGCCAGCAGCACGGCCGCCACGCTGCCGCGCCTCTTGGCCTGGCCCTGCGTCTGGCCCAGGCTCCACAGGTAGATGGAGGGCTGCAGGTGGCACTTGGAGGCTAGCAGGAGAGACCACACGCACACAAGTTTAGTGTTTACTAGTGCTGTCAGTTAAACGCGTTATTAACAGCGTCAACGCAAACCAATTTTAACAACGTTAATATTTTTATCGCGGCATTAACGCAATTTATTTATTTTATTTTTATTTTATTTTTTTCTTTGGCTCAAAACAAAGAAGCAGTAGCCTGACTGCTATGTTCAAGGCAGTATGTTTGCATGTTCATCGTTTAATTGCACTATAGGTTTTTTTTATTATCGTCCTGTTTTTTTTGTTTGTTTTATAGCCAACAGTATATGCCAACGTTGTTATCAATAAAAAAAACATTTGCACAAGGCAAGCTGATGCACTTCTCCATGTTGATAAGAGCATTAAAATGAGAAAAATTTATGGGACAAAGAAATCAAGGGATATTCAGCATAGAAAAAAGTTAACTATGACATTAATGCGATTAATCGTGATTAAATATTTTAATCCCTTGACAGCACTAGTGTTTACCCTTCACATCATTTACATTAAGTCTCACTGTGTAGAGATAGTAAACATTTACAGTCCACATTGTGGATGTATAAAAAAATATCCAACAAAATACAGCATGAGACGAGGTTAACTGAAGCAAGATGATCCGTTAATTAAGCATCGGTTTAGTTTCACAACAACAAAAAATACAATAAAAAAGGAATAAAACCAATAGATTCCCTTCCCGGTGGGCCCGACTTACCCACGATGTCATTCGTAAGGAATCCTAAGCCGTCGATAGTGCGGTAGCTGTGGTCTTTGTCCTCCTGCTTATATATGGGGAATGTAATTTCCATCTCTGCGGCCCTAAAGAAGACATGATCATCTTTTATGGCTTTGAAGCCACTTAGCCTAAGACGGCCTGGCCTTTTCTAATGTTGTGGGGAATAAGACTATTGTAAGCACACTAAAACAAACTCAAAAATGACATTCTGCAACCCAGCTCAAATTTCCAACTCTACCAGGAGATAATGACGGAAAATAAGGCAGAAGTAAGGAAATCTACAGAAGTGCATTTCAGAGTGCTGTAGTATTAAATCACTCAAACATACATAACCGTTCAAAAGTTTGGGGTCACTTTATTTTTTAAATAAAAGCACTTTTTTTTTCAAATGAAGATAACATTAAATTAATTGGAAAAACTGTCTAGAAATTGGTCATGTGGTAAATGACTATTCCAGCTGTAAACAGCTGAGGCACATTTCCAGCAACCATCACCCCTGTCTTCTAATGGTTTGTTTTTTAGCTAACCGTGTTAAAAGGCTAATTGATTAGAAAAACCTTGTGCAATTATGTTAGCACATACTGGAAAACATGATATTGTCTGGGTGACCCCAAACTTTTGAACGGCAGTGTAGGTTGGAATAAAGTGGCATACCATGAAGGCATATCGTAATAAAGTAAAGTATAGAAATATGGACTAGCTGAACTCAAGTGGTCCCGATGGTAGTCTGGATGGAGTATAAGGCCCAATCCCATTTCTACCCCTTATCCCTTCCCCTAACCCCTTCAAAATAAGGGGGAGAGGTAAGGGGAAGGGGTAAGGGGTAGAAATGGGATTGGGCCTAAAGCTCTGATCTGTCCCATTGATCCCTGGTCTCACCTCTTCCCGGAGCCTGGGCTGAGCTGGGTGTTGAAGCAGTGCAGGCCGCTGTCTGTGGCGGCCAGCAACGCGGTGTCGGGGGACGCCGGGGGCAGGCACAGGTGGAGAGGGGTGCTACTGCACTCCAGCACCATCAGCTGACTGAACACACAAGACGTTGCAGTTGACATTGGGGGGGCGTGAAAGAGGCCATGGCCGAGGGCTTGGTCCAAACCACCTGTGGAGCGGAGCTGCAATCGGTCTCTTAGACTGTTTCCACGGTGAGGACAAGACGGAGCACTTAGGATGGCTTTCATCTTGGAATATATTATCGTCCCTACATCACCCAAATCGGGTGGTGGTAAACTACAGAAAAACGGTTATACGTGAGTAGCCCCATATTCTTTAATATCTTGTCCTCGGTTCTTTAGCCCCACTCTAGCGACTGCAGTACTGAGATAGCATGTCCTTCCAGCTGTAGAAGAGGGAAACCAGGGGAAGAGCGTGTAGGCTTGGTTAGTCTTCCAATGCACTCACCTGGCCTTATATTTGTACTGGCTATCGACTCCTCCGATGTCCCACAACGTGATCTTGTTATCATATGCCCCAGCTGCAAGGCAAGGGAGGGACATTACCAAACAACTCCCCAATAGGTTAACCTTTGAGTGAAGCAACGGCCCTAGAGGGCGCCGTACAAGTGGAATTAAAGGAGAATCAAGCCCCAGCTTTGGCATGCCTTGGACGACTCCTTTTCTAGGAAACGTAAACTTCTGCATTCACAGCTTCTTATTGACTGCCGGGGTTTGTGGGTCATCTGCCGATTCAGCATTGACGCGACACAACCGTCCTACACTTATTAAAAGTGTATTGGAGGGGCGTTTACAGAAGGGCCTCCCTTTCAAATGGGCCGCCATGTTTAAAAACCGGGGGCTGCCAAACAGACCCGAATCAACCCAGTAGCCCACCATACGTTGGTAGATTACTAAGACCATTGCACCGTAGATGATAGTCCTAGAGCCAGAGAGACGGGGGACGGAGGGGACCACTCACTGAACAGGAGGTTCCCCTGCCGGGGACTGAAGCGCAGGGTGGACAGGGCCTTGCGGCTGGCCCGGAACTCTCCGTACGCCACGTTGGACTGGGGGTGGGTCAGGGTCACCAGGCCCCGCTTGCCCCCTGCCGCCAGGACGGCGCAGGGCCGCGCCGGCGCGCCGTTGTCCCGGGACATCTGCACCGTGGACCAGCCCAGGGTGAAGAACTCCTGCACGCACACGCACACACACACACACGTTAAGAGAAGCCACTTTTGTGTCGCCCCCCCCCCCCCTCCGGGTATGCAGTTAAATAAAGAATAATGCTATTTTCTTTCCTCTCTCTACTCTGACTAGGGCTTTGACTTTTGCTCAAAAGTCGTATTCAAAGTTTGTTTGTTTATTAATATTCAAATATTTATTAATAATATATTGACCATTAAATGCCTTCAGTAAGACCCAGATTGGGCTTCGCGAGGTTGTTGCTATGGTTACCGGTCTTGCGTGTTCCAACGGTTAATTAGGTTTCTAATAAATCGCCGTCTAATCAATACTTCATTCACTGCCTCTTCCGTGGTCATTACAATATTATGAATAGACTGCGTCGGGATCTCCGACGTCTCTCCCTCTCGGCCTGCCCATAACAGGTTTGAATATTAAGGGCTGCCTAATATTCGTTCGAGTTTTGATTTATTTTTTTAAATTCGAATTATATTAGAATAACGAAGTTCGGAGTCAAAGCCCTAACTCTTACCAACAACAGTGTTAAGCAAACCCTATCAGAACAACAACAGTATGGAGATCTTATAAGAAGACCAGCCCGGTCTAGCTCAGTAGGTGTGTGAGGCAGGACGTGGCTCAGACCTCGCCAGGGACTTTGTACTTCTTCATGACCAGCCCAGTCTCACAGTCGATCACACAGATCGAGTCTCCTCCACACGTAGCCACCAGACGACCCCCTGCGGTGAAACCTGAGGAACACAGAAATCCACTCAGTATGCTTACCTGCAGGGCAGAGGTTCAGGCTGATGAACAGATCACCACACAGGCACATACCGATACAGTGCATGTTGTTAAGGACAACTAATGGAAATCGATAAATTCAATTTATGGCTAGCTTAAGGCATTTATTATCAAAGCTTTTTTTTCCCCATTGTTGAAAGTATCGTTGATGCTGAAATAAAATAAAGTCTATTTCAATAAGCCTTCCTACTAGTTAAATAATGACGTGCACAATTAATTCAATCATAATATTAGACAATACCGACACCTATTCTTGTAGCTTTGTCCCAGGTCGTAGCTTACCATCATTAGCATTTTGAACCCTGCATATGAGCACAAACACAACCAAATGAAGTTATTTACTCAGTTTAGATTGCTCCATCGATCTCTGAAGGACCGGGAGGACTAGGAACAAACAACCCTTCACACCCGAGTATGTGCCATTCAGCGCTTAATTCATGTTTAAATTGGGTTGTGAATAAACCAAAGTCTGCTAGGCTACTCTTTTTGCATGTAAATATAACCACTGCCAGATGAATGGCCTTTGGATTGCTCGTCCAGGGAAAAGGATTGCTACACATCAGTTTGGGGACTCCGTGCCATGTGTCCTTAACTATCGGGTCACTTAAAATGACCAAAGCAGTCAGAAATACCATGTACAGTCTACAGTACAGAGTGTTGAGGCATTATTGATAGCTGTGATTACAAATCAGTTGAAACGAGTGCTGTCAGTTAAACGCGTTAACGGCGTTAACACAAACCAATAATTACGGCGTTCATTTTTTTAATCGCGCGATTAACACAATTTATTTATTCATTATTATTTTATTTTTTTCTTTGGCTCAAAACAAAGAAGCAGTAGCCTGACTGCTATGTTCAAGGCAGTATGTTTGTATGTTCATCGTTTAATTGGACAATAGGCTTTTTCTTTTGTATCGTCCTGTTTTGATCAGTATATGCCAATGTTGTTATCAATAAAAAAAACATTTGCACAAGGCAAGCCGATGCAATTCTCCATGTTGACAAGAGCATTAAAATGAGAACAATTAATGGGACAAAGAAATCAAGGGATATTTAGCATAGAAAAAAGATTTGCAATTAATCGCGATTGCTTGCGATTAATCATGAGTTAGCTATGACATTAATGCGATTAATCACGTTAAATATTTTAATCGCTTGACAGCACTAGTTGAAACCCTTCAGAAGGCATCCGAATGACAGAATCCAGGCGACCGATTAGGACATGACTTCTGGAGGGTTTCAACTCATTTGCAACCACAGCTATAAACCAAACATTGTGGTGGGGTGTACTCACAGCTGGTGTCTCCGCCGCCGTGGGGTAGAGGCTGGAAGGCGCAGGCCCACAGCGCGGTGCTGAAGTCCTCAGGGCTGTTCTGCTTACTATGGCACTGGAGCACGTGGAGCGGCTTCAGCTGCACCCTCTCCCCCTCTTCCCTCGGGGGCGGCTTCAGACGTGAAATAAAAATAAAAATAAATAAAAAATAATCGTTGACTTCACGTTGACTTTGTTTGGTGAACCGTGCAAGATTGTGCCCTCTGTGATGTCATGGATACGTCTATGTTTACAACACAGAGTTGTATTATTTGCGTTATTGCGTGCATGTTGTGTTAGTGTGTGCATGTTGGGGTAAATGGTGGATCAAAATCACTTGTCAAGTATACTCCGGGTGCTCACCCGAGGTCTGATGCAGCTCCTTTTCCTCGGGGACCCCTCCCGGTCCACGGGGGTAGCAGTGCTTGTGGGTAGACCCCGGTCTCCTGTTGCTCTGCGTTTGGGCCGGCCGCTGTCCTCTTTGGGCGGCGGTTGCTCGACCAGAATCCTCCTGGGGGTCTTGACCGCGGGGCTGGCGGCGAGCTGGGCGGATGCTGCCTTGCGTGGGCTAGCCCTGACGGCGCCAGCTGGGCCTGCTCTCTGTCGGGTAAGGTGGAGGGCGCCAGGGCTGTCCTTGGAGGGGGAGCTGCAGGCGTCTCCTCTGGCTCTTTTGCGAGGGGTCAGCTGGAGATCTTGGTGCAACAGAGATTGCTTCCTCTTGACTGGGGAGTTAATCACCTGAAGCAAAGAAAATAATAGATATCATAAGCATTATATGGACCGTGAACAGTATCTATCCATCTATCCATCTATCCATCCATCCATCACAAACACGCGCACATGGGAAGGGTGGATAATCGCTTAGTTAGTCACCATTTCCCACATATTAAGCCAATCACATCCACTGTACATTGACTAGTTTAGAGCCTAAACCAGCATCATAATAGCATTAGTTTGACAGAGTTCAATATCCTCAACAAAAAATACAACACAGCATTAAGAGTCATACGTTGTTCTCCTTTGTGATTATGGGCTCCTGGCTTTTGTCCCCTTCCTCGGTGCGCTGAAGCAGCGAGCGCAGGTATTCCTTGGCCAGTATCCCCACCTCAAAGGGAAGACATTTGATTTGAGACATTATTAAGATGCCCAAAAACCGTGCATAAAAATCCACTTGTTTTCATATTGATTTGCTAATTGGCTGCAGAACAGCTAATTGGCTTTAAATATGAACACATTTAAAGGTTTCGGCTGACCGACTAAAATATGGTTGGAATATTCAACAAGAAACAATCGTAATAGCTTTGAAGAGAGAACACAGCATACAGATAAGCCCGCCGTATTACACAACCCATCCTGAGTCAACTTAAATAGTTTTTTCTTTCCTAAAACATGGAGCACGTCGGTACATTTTTTAACTCAGTATTGTTAGAGCAAACCTGAGATAACACAGCATCTAAAAAGCTAGTGTTTGGGGTTATTCCTTCAGTCTTTCATTAACTGACATACCAGGGAAAACCAACACGTAAAAAGGTAAGATTCTGAGCTCACCCTCCATCGGATGTAGTCTCTGGTGGAGTTGGGTCCGAATTGGATGCTACATTGAGCCGTGGCCACAAAATCTCTCTCCATGTCCTCCACTTTCTCCTGGGAATTTGTTTCCAGGACGCCAAACTTTGTGGCCCAGACGGCAACAACCTGTTACAGCGAAGCAGGGCGCTACAATCGGACGGTGTTTGTGTCTAGTCATTTACACCAGGAGTGAAAACTACTTTTGCATAATGCACAAGTCGGGTTTATTGTTCCCGTTGCCGTCGTCGTACCCTGTCGTGGAGGATGCTGCTGCTGGTGTGGCGGATGTGGTCGGCCCTGCTGCCGATGTACTTGTCGTTGTACATCTTTAGCTTGGGCAGGAGCACCATCAGCTTGTACTCGTCGTTGACCTGAAGGGCCAAAACGTACGTTTGACTTGCTAGTAGAATGTACGATATATTGCACAACACATCAAAACCGATAGCAAATTCTGCTGCAGTAGCCTCGTTTCCCTTTGTTTTCTTTAATAAGGCCGTTCCTCACAGTGATATAAATGTTGCCGTCCAGTTTGAGTTCTTCCAGACCAGTGAGGGAGTCCAGGGTGGTGACGTCCTCCATCTCGTTATCCGAGAGGTCGAGAGAGCGCAGGCTGGGCAGGGCCAGGCCCTGGGGCAGCTCCTCAAGACGGTTCCCAGACAGATCCCATGACTCCAGCGACTGGAGCCGGGACAGCAGCTTCACAGGGAGGTCCTTACATTTCAGCGCGAGCAGAGAGAGACTGAAGCAAGCAGAACAACAAAGGAGGTCCCTTATTAATCATGAAAAGTGTACCTATTCCCATTGCGTTTAATAACAAACAATAGGCCACAATGACTCTGGAGTACATTGCTGGTTTTCAAGCAGTTGATATGAAATGTTACGATGCCAACCAAGATGTCCAGCAGAAGCCAGGCCCTTTGATGAATACTACCAATGGCCCTCATGGTCTTAGTCCTACACTCCAGTCACCATATTACACATTGGCTTAGGATAATAACAGCTATACTTACTTCAAGGTTTGGATTTGTTCCAGTGTTTTGTTTTTGGGAGACGCCCTCGCCAATAAAAACATTTCTGTTATCTTCGCCATCGCCTATTCTAAAATTCTAAAATAAAAGGAAAGGAATGTTTAAAGCAAAAGTTTAAGATGGAATATAGTTGTGCAAACAAAAACAATTAAATGTTGAAACTTAATGACAGTGACTTAGTGACTATAATACCCAGATAATATTTTCGTACAAATACCTCGGTACACTTCACAAAAGGTATCACAGCACCAAACAGAGCGAGGTTTACACACCTTACCAACAGTATGCTTACATCCGAGTCGCCCTCATGGGTTACTTTGTGCTCTTATTTTGTAGTATGTCAATCGAGTATTAAGTGGACGGTGCGATGTTTTTAAAACCTTGATTTTCAATATGCACCTTGCTGCTAGATAACGTACTAGTATAAATCTACTGGTTGAATTGTTTATATTTAAGTATAATTCATTCGCTACTCACCGATGCCGCCGACTCGCTCCCGGGAAAAAACTTTGTGCAGACCGTGACGTATTTTCCGAAAGAGGAACTTGTTCTTCTTCTTTCCAACCGAGGGTAAGGAGAGCATTAGCGCCCCCTACTGTATGGCAAGAGTTACGTGCATTAGCGCCCCCTACTGTGTGGCCGGAGTTATGAGGCTCATCTACCCCCACTGTCCCAAAACGTAAGTATAATAAAAAGAAAATAAATACAGAAAAAAAAAACTCGATCATATCAATAATACATATGCATAACTATAACGTAATAGCTTTATTAATTTATGATTATAATTCCACATCAAAATGATCCTATTCAAGTCCTCTCACATAATAATTGGATGAATCCCGTTTCTTTGCTCCAAGCAAAATCTCAGCCCTACACCTGGCTGCTGCGCATTCACGTGCAGTGAGCCGTGTCCCGAAGGCCAATTTAAGGTAGGGTAAGGGGGAAGGCTAACATCCCCTTGAAGTTGAGATTTTCGATGGGCACCCTTGCAACGCTACAGTTGTGACTTGCTCCCGCAATTCCTTGCGAGAAAATGGAAAAAATCAAGAAAAATCCTAGAAAGATGGCGGGCAAAAAGATGCGACAGGATCGAAAACCACAAATATAAGTGTTTTCTATGTTAATGATCATTGAATAAATGACAATTACCATCACATAATCATTATGCCATTTGAATGTTATAGGCATTTTCTTTATAACAAGCACAACCACCCAATCTCCCGGAGCACAGCTTCCAGGTGTCCCTGCTCCGGGCAGCCCAGCCGAGGGCTTCGTAGCCCGACCGCGGGCAACTGCGGGCTCCTCAGCCCGGCCGCGGGCTTCGTAGCCCGACCGCGGGCAACTGCGGGGTCCGCAGCCCGGCCGCGGGCTTCGTAGCCCGACTAGCGAGCAACTGCGGGGTCCGCAGCCCGGCCGCGGGCTGAATGGCCGACGGATCCATTGCTGCCTGAAACAGTGTAGCTAAGATGGCTGCCGTTGAGTATGAAAAGTATACTTCGAAGGAAAGTTAGCCTGGTTATTGCCAGACCAAAATCAATCATAGATTGCATGGCGAATTCAAATTGCCGGTGTGGGTGTCGGATTGACTCGGCTGCCAGATCGACTCGGGGTCCTAGATGCGCAATAATGACGCACTTCCTGTAAACGCTGGCTTTTAAATGCGCGTTATATATAAAAGAGGATCGGTTAACTCCATTCACTGAACGGGGCGATCCACTTTATTTCCAGCGCTCCCAACACAGAGTCAAAACAACGACCCACACTCAGACAATTCCGTTCGCCTCCTTCAGAATAAGAGTCCCTAACAGGAACTGGGTTACATATGCATTCATCAGTGCTTTTATACGTGTTTCCAATGGCTTTGTTTGTGCGAAGGAACGGGCTGCGTTCAATGAAATCAAAACCAAAACAGATTGAGCCTTCTTTTTATGTCCATGATTGATTCCCGTTTATAAACAACCCTTCCGGGTTTTGTCAGTTGGCGTGTGTTGATACGTCAAGGGTCGATACGTCATCTGTAAGCGCAGGACCCCGAGTCGATCTGGCAGCCGAGTCAATCCGGTACCCACACCGGCAGAACGGATTGGGGGTACCCAGTCTAAAGGAACAGAGAATATATGACACAACTTGTATTAACAATATAAAAAGTACAATAATGAGGAAGGTTATAAGATGTAAGAAACCCGCTAAACTATTTTGTAACAATTGCGAAAAAGTTTGTAATGGTAGGGATTCGCAACTGGCAGCCCGCATGCATCCTCACTTAGTGTGGCCCACAGATACAAAAAAATATAATGGACATTTTATCTATATATATATATTTTTATTAATTTAATATATATTTTAAACGCAACTGAATCTGTCAGTCATTATACTGTTCACCGATAGAGGGCGCTTCCAATGCAAAACATCTCAGGGCCCTGGGCCTTCCCCATTAGCGAGGAATAAAGACAGAGAGCCATGGCAATGAGCAGTGCAAAAATTAAAAGAAAACTCAGTCAAGAAAACTGTACCTTTCAGTCAAGATGGGAAGCAGAGTATCTGTTCATATAATTCAAAGGCAAACCCATGCGTCTAGTTTGCTTAGAAACAATAAGATATTGGGTGGGAAAAACACCACTGTTTGGAAGATTTTGTGGATGTATTAGGTCCAATCCCGTTTCTTTGCTCACTGTCTCAACCCTACATCTCAACCCTAACCCTAACCCTTACCCTCATAGCTCATGCTCATTGCTACCCCTAATCGATCCCCTACCAAATGGGACAACCCATTTGGGACAACCCATTTGGTAGGGGATCATTTCCCATTTCCCTGTGCCCCCTAGCAGATAACCAGACCCCTGGTAATGTTACAAGAGACAGACTGGCTGCCATTGTCTCGGGCAACGAGCAAGACCCATTGTAAAGATGTTTAACCTGAAATGGTATTTATATTTTGTAATTGGCATGTTTAAATAAAGTATAAAAAAAAAAAAAAAATTAATACTATTTGTCCCTCGTAATATACCTTTATTTTGAATGTCACTGAGCTACATGTTAAAGGTGGTATTAGGGTGCACTCACACTAGGCCATCTGGCCGTGGCCGTTGGCCGTTTTCACACCTAACCGTGCTCAAATGGCCCCATTGTTCTCTGGCCTGCACTCACACGAGGCCATCTGGCCGTGGCCGTTGGCCGTCGCAGCTGTGGCCTGGCCAAGGAAGGCTCTTGTACATACGTCATCACGTCGTAACACGTCATCACCAAGCGTCCGCTGCATGGACCATAATAAAGTCTGCCGCCAGTCAGAGTTTTAACAACAATGGACAACAACACAGAGAACACACCAACAGTTGAACTGCTTGACGCGATGTTTACCGTTTAATGGGAAAGAAGGCTCGTCGCCTTTATTATGTCCGTGGTCGTCGCATTGACTATCCGTCATCCAGCTCAGGTTGCGTAGCCGTGTGTTTGCGCGTGTCGGCTCATTAGCATCTGTACCGTAGCGGCCCGTGCCGTAGCAGCACACCTCTCCCAAGTGGCCAAATTGGCCCGGCCTGGCCAGACTGGCCACACTCCCACTGGCAGATTTGAGCATGGTTAGGCCACGGCCACAGCCAGATGACCTAGTGTGAGTGCACCCTTAGATAATAATCGGTTTTGAACAAGAACACTTTAGAAGAAACACTTTATTTAAATAAGAAACACTGAACCACACATCTAAAAATACACACACACGCATCTAAAAATACACACACACGCACACCTAAAAATACACACACACACACACACACACACACACACACTCTCTCTCTCAGCTTTTGAGAGAATGGTGGAGAATCACATCTTCTCCACCATTCCGCCAACTTTGCCTCGCTCTCCTCATGCCTCGCCTGCTCCCTGGCACTCTCCTCTTGGAAGGGGTGTCTGGGGTGGTGGAAGAGGTGCCTTGGGTGGAGGAGCACGAGGGAGAGGTGGGGGGGGGGGCTGGTGGCAGTGGACTCAACAAAGTCCTGAAAGAAAACGAATAAGAAGGAATAAGGAATTATATGCCAGAACTGGTTGATGTGGCCATATGTTATGTACAATATATAATAGCTATGTACACAATATAGTACTGCCAAAAAATACATTGATTAACCATGTAATATTACTAATATAATATAATATATTAGTATATATAATAATACTTATAGAATATTACTAATATAATAAAATATATTAGTATATATAATATGACTTATAGAATATTACTAATATAATATAATATAATATATTAGTATAAATATAAAGCTTATTTTTAACCTGGAGTCACTAGAACATGGAAGATCTGGATATCATACGACATGATATGCAGCCCGGTCTGCAGCCCCCGGTCGACGGCCGGGCTGCAGAGCCCGGCCGAGAAACCGGGTCGGGCGGCCCGCGAAAGTCGGCCGCGGACTTTCACGATCTTCCGCGAAAGTCGGCCGCAGACTTTCGCGATCTTCCGAGAGTCCGCGGCCGGGCTTCGAAGCCCGCGGCCGGGCTGCAGAGTATAATTAATAAAATAATTACTAGTTAATTACAGAGAAAACACTTACATTTGTGTTTTTCCAATCCTGTCGCATCTTTTCGCCCTCCATCTTGTCTAGGATATTTCTTGATTTTCCATTTTCTCGCAAGGTATTGTGGGAGCAAGTCACAACTGAAGCGCTTTGAGGGTGCCCATCGAAAATCTCAATTTTGAGGGCATGTTAGCCCTCCCCCTACCCCTTAAGCTACCTTTAAACTGGTATTGGGACATGGCTCCACGGCGCGTGAACGCGCAACAGCGAGGGTTAGGGCTGAGATTTTGAAGTGAGCCAAGTAATGGGATTCAACCTTAGCATTATGTTATCATCTGATAGTTCTCTATACCCGGCCAGGACCTGTATCATTATGCAGGAAGAAAACGGTATCCAGCTTCTCTGGAAGCAGAAGGCGGGTTGTTGCAGGAAGGAGGAAACTGGGGTTGCATTGTGCCAAGTGTAGTCCACATTGTTGTTGGTAGGGTGACATTGATGGCTTATATGATGAATGTGGGGTATCGGAAACAGTTGATCATACCCACAATCCGGGGGACTCTTGCCATTCTTGCAGTAATGCACTTTTCGTTGTTTGTAGAAGCCCCTCCGTTTGAAGGAAGAAGAACTCATCTCTACCTGCAGTGGTTCCCAAATGTTAACCAGTTATGTACCCCAGTGACCATGGACATCCTAGGACCTCCAGCATCGCGGACAGCTCACGAAAATGCTTTTGTTATTAATTCTTTGTTATAATAATTCAAGTGAATGGTTTTTCTCTCCTGTAAAAGTCCTAAATAATACTATATTGTGGGATATATACAACTACTTGTATACTCCCTGTGTTGGGGTCCACTCTGTGTATATCAGAATCACATGGATACTGTTTTTCTCATTTTGTGTTTCTCAGGAGTGTCCCATTTATGTCAGATTGTTACAAATATCTGACTTTCTACATGTGGTGGACTCAATGGACTCATTGACAGTTTATGCTACCAACTGTAGAACGACAAAATACATAGGTGCACCTACATCCACCCCATGTCCCCAAGCATTTATTTAGTTATGCTGCAGTTTTAATGCTGAGAAGTTACCTCTATGTCTAGGCCTATATAGTGTTTTTGCAATACTGAACATCTTTGCATTAGTATGTGTACATGAAATTACCTTGACGACGGTATATGTCCATGGTGCCAGCCAATAAGAAGCTAAAGGGTCTAAAAAGGCAAACAACAAATGAACCACTTGGGGCATCAATGATCTCGCTTCCAAAACGCTGCTGTGAACGAAGAAGACACTCTTGGAGGAAGTGACGCATAAGGTAAATACGGAAGTTTAATTCGACAGACCGATAGAAAAGACGATGTCCTCAACAGAGACCGATGATTATGTCAGCAAATGTGGCTGTAAAGGAATCCGAAGTTGTCTGTTATGTGAGCGACTGGAGGAGGAATACATATTAGACGGGGGCGAAGAGAAGGTACATGTTTATATAAAATAAAGCTTAACTTTAGACGGAGGGAGTTATCTTAAACGCTGGCAATTAATATTCCTTCTGACATTCAGCAGTTCATAAGCCACCATGTGATTATTTCTACGCTATGTGGCACCTTGTTCCCGGTCTACATCACTCTTGACACTTTATGGTTTATCCATCCTCTTTTGGTGCACACTTATTTTGTGTTTGTGCCTTTAACTGTGAACAACAGAGAGATTGCAGTTGTTTTAACATGAACATTAATTGATTTGTATAGCCCCTAACCACAGTGTCGGTCTCAAGTGAAACAAAACAAAGCCTCTATTTAATGTCTATGACATTTAAACAATATCACACGAGCACCGGTTTTTCCATCTGTGTCACCTAAACGTGTGTTGCCCTTCCAGGTTAAACTGCAATTCTGCTACGATCCCTTGCTAAAATCAGCAGTACGTAAGGATGGAGGTTCATCCCTCCCCTTTCCAGGTGTCCTCCTCTGGGAAGACTTCCTTTCCAAACAGGAGGAGGAAGAGCTTGTACACGAGATGGACAAAAACATCTGGAGCCCGTCCCAGTCTGGACGCAAAAAACAGGTTGTGTTTTACAATCAATCTACATTTATGCAGCGCTCTGTATACCTTTTTTTATCACATTTTGGCGTGCATTATTCTTTGAACCATGATTTTGTCTATATCACCAACATATACTGATATAATAATCTATACCAATAAATATATTAATAAATATATTCAAAGAAAACCAACCAACCTAAACTACATTTACTGTTATCAGGACTTTGGGCCCAAGGTCAACTTCAAGAAGCGGAAGGTGCGTCTGGGCAGTTTCCAGGGCCTGCCAGCCATCAGCCGGCCCCTGGTGGAGAGGATGGTTCAGCAGCCCATCCTGGAGGGCTTTCAGCCTGTGGAGCAATGCAACCTAGACTACCACCCCGGGCGTGGCTCCTCCATCGACCCGCACCTGGACGACTCCTGGCTGTGGGGCGAGCGCCTGGTGACCGTCAACATGCTCTCGGACAGCGTGCTCACCATGTCCCTCCCAGCAGCGCAGGCACTAGAACTCAGACTAGGGAGCGAGGACACAAACCGCGACGAGGATGACCTGGAGGTACAGGTGGCCGTCCGTCTCCCCCGCAGGTCGCTGCTGGTGCTGTACGGCGAGGCACGCCACAAGTGGAAACACGCCATTCACAGGAGGGACGTCCCGGCGCGCCGGCTGTGCAGCACGTACCGAGAGCTGTCGAGCGAGTTCCTGCCAGGGGGGCCGCAGGCAGAGGTGGGGCTGCGGCTGCTGGACGTGGCCCTGAGCTTCAGCCACACCGCCAGTTGACGGGACGCAGGCTGGGGGTTGATACGGATGCTAAAAATGTAAACATTTAAGGACTAGCTACTATTTTTAACTTTTGAACTGCCACTCGAGCACTCTGCTCTTTAGTTTTTTTTGCGAGTTACATGTACAAAGGCCTTTGTGTATCCAACACTGAAGAATAAGACTAAGAGGTTTCTTAAAGATTACATTAATCATAACAGTAATAATGGGACCTAATCATTTAATCTTGACTCACTTCGTGTCACCAATGGAAAAAAAATATTCAGTACAAATTACTGCAATAGCATTACAAAAAATGTAGATAAAAATGTTCTGTTTCCAAAGTCTGTTTGACCTTTTAAGACATCAAAAGGTTGACGTGTGATACTGATACATGTTAGTTGTACTGGTTTTACTTCATCAACTTTATCAACAAACTTGAATGTACAAGCAAGGCATAATTGCAGCAGTTGGAGCCATAATAAAAATAAACTGCTAATATTTGTAGAACCTTCAACAAGCTCATCAGTCATATCCTGAAATAACCATATTATTATTGTATGAGAGATATATGAATCGGAATAGCGATACTTATAATAGTTCATATAGGCTGTGTTATTGTCAAAATGACAGACCTGTTTCTTTGGTTTGAGTAAAAGCCGCTGCTATGTTCTTCACGTCACTACTTATCAAAGCACTTAATGGGACTAATCTATTAACTGGCGATATTTATGTCAGCAGGACTATGGATTTGTTTGTGCTAGTCTAACCGGCAGTAATCTCCTAGAAATATAATTAATATCAACTGACAGAACTAGTCTTACAGTTTAGTAGCAATTGCTAAAGTTGTATTATTATGTTTGCTAAATGTTTTTTGTTGTGGTTTTCCCCATTGTTAAGGAAAGGGCATTCATTGATTTGATTGCTTTAATGTTGGATATAAAACCATCAGAAGACCTTTAAACAAACGTGCACGATAGCTATAGTGTTAACAATTGTATTCAATTGTATTGAGATTGTTTAAGATGTGTTATTTCTGTTTAGTAATATATAATGTTCTATACTGAGACTGCATTATTTAGTTTCACTGCCTTCCGTTATGCTTTTCGTGGCAATCTGACATTCAATTAGTAAATATGAATATGACATGCCAGTCGTTTGTTTCTGGTGCTGTTAAGACTTTTAAAAGATTATAATTATTTTTTAAAGATAGAACGTGTGTCTCTTGCACGAGCCTCCACGCCCTGACGTGACGTACCACGCATACGACACAATGGAGAAGCTCAGTGTACAGTGTTTGCCAGTTGGGGAAGGAAATCTGACCCAATCTGGCAACACTGGCTGGTGCGCGCTGGAGCCAGTGTTGCCAGATTTGGCCCAATTTCTCGCCCAATCTGGCAACACTGTTAGTGGATGACAAGTCCAGATATCCACCGGAGAAGACCGGAGAAACTGCACGGCGATAGACTCGCCCTTGTTATCAAGGCTCCCATCTCTTCCGTGTTGGCAGTCATTGTAACACACCGGTCGTCATTCATGCGCTTATGGATCCGAAAATAAACTGCTTCAAAAAGGGGTGGTCCTCCGTGGTGTAGAGGAGTCGAGAGAGCATTTTAAAGGTTAGCTCGTTAGCCTAGCATCCATCGCATCCAGCTGAACCGATCCCTTCGTCGGCGAGCAGCTCGGTCGTCAGAGGACCTACAGGGTATGGTCGGTCACAATACACTGCTGAGAATGTGCAGCAGAGTCCACCACTGCTCGGAGTGAAATACGTGTCCAGAATTAACATTCGCTGACGAACTAGAAGCCCCGGGGCTGACCCCCGGTAGGCGACCGAAGCATGGCCGGGAACCCTAGGAGGGGCGCGGGGCTGATCGGGCTGATGAAGGACGCCTTCCAGCCCCACCAGCAGCCGCTGCAGCCCCACCAGCCGCCCGTGGTCGACAAGAAAATGGTCGAGAAATGCTGGAAACTAATGGACAAGGTAAAGCGATGTCCATGACTTAATGATAAACATAGACACATCAACACTGTATTGATGGTGTAAACAATGGGGCATTGTTTTACCCCTCAATACTCTGTCCATTGGAAGGAATCTTTAGCATTCGAAAGGGATGATGGGCATTAATGTGGGCAATTTATTCAAGTCACTTTGTTTGATTGCTTAGATTGTTTGCATGAAGGCCACGTTTGCAACGTTTAAGACTGGCGTTTGTCATGTTTCCTAATTCGGCTTTTGCATTTTCCAATGCAATACACGAGTAGGGTTTAGGATTGAGAATTTTGTTAGTCAGCAGTGCAACTGTTGACATCAGATATGATTAGTGCATGGACTCATGAATTCTTATTAACGACACTTCATACCAATTGGCTATTTTTATATTTTGGATTTTTGCATATATTATTACATTGATACGTCATTGGATAGAGTCATGCAAATTACAACCATATGTATTGGTAGACATTGCCGATGTGGGAACCAAAGCGTTTATTATAAACAAACAATAACATGGTTTTACGTCAATGCGTTAATTAGTCACTTACACGGTGGAGTAAAGCAATGGATGGTTGCAGCTGTAATCGGCTTCATTCTCACTTTATCACTTAGCTAATCATAACATTGCCTTATCCAGTTGTTCCCAACCTTTTGGGACTCATCACCATGGATCTTCCCTACCAGAGATTCAAGGCACACCGACTTAAAGTTGTTGGGCAGGATTGTGAAAACTGTCCCACAAATTATTAGGTTATTATGTTAATATAGAACTAGGATTTTTGCGATTGGCAATATAGCCTACATCAGACCGTCTCTCACGTGGATGCTGGTAAAAAAAAATGGCAAGCAATTCAATTATTTGTCAAATTTATATTGATACCGAGCAAAAACTTCCGTAACATAGTACATTTAAAGATTATTTAAGCAAATCATAAATAGTACCCATTTTATTAGTAATCTAGACCTATTTAAGCGTTATGTATTAAATTGCACAAGATTTTGTCTTGCACTGGCAAGATGGTCAATTAGTTCCTTCTTAATAAATGGACTTCACTCATGATAACATTATTGTTATCATGAGTAACGTTATTGTATCCAGTGTCCCAGAGGGATTCTAGCACCATGAACGTGTACTCCTGGATACTTGAAGGACAAGGCCATCTTAGTTGTTTAATATGCTTGAACTCCATGTTAACGTCTATTCATTTCCACTGACATCGAAAGGAACATTTCCTTAATTTGATTCCTATAAAGTCTTTCTCTTTCACAGTATTTGTTGTTGAGGAAAACCAATCCAAGATGTTGGCAGAAATCTCTGCTTCACTAAAAAATAATTAAGGGAATCTGAAGTGATAACCGAAAAGCCAACGTTTACTATCCATACTGTCAGTGTGCAATGGACACTTTGGTTAGTAGGCTACACAAGTCAGAACAATCAAACACCCGTTGGCACCGGGATAGCTTTGTTACTACTATGCTTAATAATCACTGGACCTATTGATAAATTAAAGAAAGATGATTATGTGTGTCGTTAACGGACAGAGCTTATTATTATTATTTTTTGCTAACCTTAAAAGAGGTTGAAAATTATGGTAGTATGGCTTTTTATGGGAAATTGGAAAAGTGCCCTTTTCTTTTCACCAACCACTACAAGCACTACAGTGGTTGTATTATTGAGAGTGGGTGTAAGAAGAGCACAATAAGTATTCATTAGTGGCCAATCCCCGCATCGTTCCTTTATGGTTGTAGAGGTTAGACTAGAATGTAGGAACAGTTACATGTTGAGAGAATATAGTAGTTTACAGATAACTGTTCACCCCCATGAAACATCTATTGTAAGAGTTTACATTAGTCATTAAGCTGTATTCTAAAGGAGGCAATATATCATCCAAATATTGGTTTCAACAGCAAGGAGCTCCGAAGTAGGGGGATTACCTTCATTCAGTGCCATTGATTTGTGGCAATGATTCAACAGAAATGTATAATAATATTCAGAAAAGAATATTAGTAGTGAGACAACACACTATTTTCTATATGTCCCTGCTCAACATTTCACATGCTTTTTTGTTTACAGCTTTTCAAATTGTAAGACTAGTAGAGACAGAAACTTTTAGCCTTACCCTTACCCAGACCACCAGTTTAGTCTAATTTGATTCTTTAGTTGAAACATAAACAAGATATGTCTTTGCATGATCTTTTTACCCTTTATCCTCTGGTTAGAAAATACTGGCTATTTGTGAAAAAAAGCAAAGATGTTTTGGTATCAAATACAGACATTCCACAACATCAAATCCTTAATACAAAGGCCTCGTTGAATTGGGGTAATTAGCCTATGAATTAAACGCTTTTCTAATTCCCCCAACAGGTGGTCCGCCTGTGCCAGAACCCCAAGGTTGCGTTGAAGAACAGCCCACCGTACATTTTGGACCTGCTGCCTGACACCTACCAGCACCTGCGCACCATACTGTCGCGCTACGAGGGCAAGATGGAGGTGCTCGGGGAGAATGAGTATTTCCGTGTGGTGATTGAGAACTTGACCAACAAGATCAAGCAGACCATCAGCCTGTTCAAGGAAGCTAAGGAGAGGATGTACGAGGAAAACTCTCAGCCAAGGTAGGTCGGCCTCCGCTCTTCAGGATTTGTCAACACACACCATTGAGTCATTGAGCAGAGATTTTTATCATACAGTTTATTTTGTTTTCTTAAGGGGCATGTGATAAGTGGCAGGTAGGGATCAGTGGTGCGCATTCATTCAACCCCAGGACTTTTCGGCTGTGAGTCCAACAGCCTCACCCCACGGCTATCCTTCACTACTGCACCGCCTCTTAAATGATGTATCATGCTTGTATGCTTAATATTCCACATCCTATACTTTAAAGGGGAACTTATAAGACTGAGTACTGCTTTGTGTACCTATTATTGAAGAAGAACGTTGTCTGCATCATCAATTCCATTTCTGCAAACTTAGCCTCAAAGTTGGACCCTTAACGTAAATGTTCTTAATCAGACCAATGCATAACTTCAATCCCTGACATATGATGCCAACGGTCACATTTTGAGATTTGTGTAGCTGAAAATGTTTTTGTTTTTCTATGTTTTTTTACACATCGTATATACTGTATTTGAAGCGGTAGTCAGTGTTAGAAAATAGCAACTGGATGGTTCCTCTTGAACTGATTTCAGAGGCTTGTTGTATACATTCAACTATATCGACTATGAAATAACATAATCATTGCCTAATGGCCAGGGCGCAACACTTTCTGTGCAATTGTGCTAAAGGTTTTGTATCGTCGGGAAACCACGGTTACGGTATCATTTAATTTGGGCTCGATTTGGGTCTGGATATGTTGGATATTAAGGTTGGATATCTTAATGGACATGGATATTAAGGTTGTTTTATTTTATGTTTGCCACAAGACTCTGACTCAAATTGTGTCGTAGTCCTGGTATCGTCTATTCCTTATTGTATTGAAGAATATATTGGATCATCTTACAAAAAGTGTACATAGACTTTGGTTTGTGTCTGCAATGTATTGGAGCCTGATCAATCAAATCAGTCCATGTTTCTTGAAGTCTGTTTCTCATGTTATATTTTCTGAGAAAATGTCTGAGTTAAGGATCATTATTTCCGTTCTGTTTTTTCTTTTTTTGCATACTTGTGACTGGCAGATGTGACAGACTTCACTTCCCCTATTCGCAGAAACCGTGAGCAGAACAAAAATCTTTTCTTATCGCTTAATCTCTTTACCTCTGATAGGCATCACTGCTGCTGTGGCGTATTCATTGTCGGAACACGTTGATTTGTTCTGCCACTTGAAGGACTTGTGGGCATTTGTGTCTGCTGCACATTCAGTTGTGTATGTATCATGATCTTTAGAGAAGATGAATGACATCATTAGAGAAGATGATTGACAACAAGTTAAAGTAAAAACACAGTCCCCCTGTAACCTGTGAGACAGGGCGATATGAGTCCTTCCGTCTGTAGTAATAAATATTTGTAAATGTGTTGGTTGGGTTCATTTCTGTCTGTTATATGAAGTCAAGAAAACAAGGAAATGATCATCTGTAGTGACAATTGTTTGAATTCAGCATGTAGAGAATTCTTTTTGGTTAATTGTTCTGTTCCGAAAGGAAACTGTCATGGAGGATATCGTGGTATCCAACACCTTTATGTCTAGCCTCGTTAGGCAGCGTTGTAAAGGAAGACGACACGAAAAGCAGACTTCCTGAAAACAGTGATGGACATTTTCTGTGCTTTCACTATTTCGCAATTGTACTTGCATTGCCGGGAAACTTCATAACACTTCTCGGTTCATCACCCAGCTGGGCTTAGGTTTTTGAACCCGACAGTTTTTTTTAGGTTGCATGCTTCAATATTTAGCCATGTAAATAAGCAAGCTCTTCTGGTGTAATCCGAGTCAAATCGATAGACGACTCAGACGTTTCTGGTTCCTGTAGCTACTAGTAATGCAAAACTATTTCTATGACTAACCTTATGTTGTTTTCTGGAGGTACGTTGCGCAATGATATGCATCCTAAAGTTTTGACATTCAACTGCTCAGGTCTATTTGCTCTATTTGTTAAGGAGAGCAACAAAATAACATCGAATAAGAACATAATGAAACGACTCATGGCAGAATGAAGAGTGGACCTGGACATTGATGTGTGAAGCGTGGAAGATATGCCCAATTATGCATTTGTATTTTGTAAATGATTTACACATTTTAGACTCATCCTATCAGCACAGCTCATTGGACCCCTAATAACTATTTGCTGCACCATCCACTGGAGGATGAAAACACAGAATCAATGAAATGAAGACACAAAATCACAAACTCATCCAAAATATTATTTTGTCTATATTAATGGATATGTCGTTTTGAACTTGGTGGTGAACCCTGAGATTATTTGGCAAAATACAAATTTTGTTCAATCTATAAATCTGAATGTGGTAAATTACTAACCCTTTAAAAAAAACAATTTGGGTAAAGATTCTGTTATGTATGAATTCTGTATCTTTTACCAAGCTAGTTTTAGCTAAGGCATGCAAAGTCCAAATGCTTGTTTTAGGGTGTGGAGCATAGTCACCGGTCTCTGAGCCTTGTTCCCTCCAAAGCTCCCATACTGAAATCATGTTCCTCTCTCTCTCCTCAGACGCAACCTGACCAAGCTGTCTCTGATCTTCAGTCACATGCTGGCCGAGCTGAAGGCCATCTTCCCCAACGGCCTCTTCCAGGGCGACAACTTCCGCATCACCAAAGCAGACGCTGCAGATTTCTGGAGACGCTCCTTTGGGGACAAGTGAGTGTTTCTTCAGCCCAGGATCATCGACAACCGTCACAACAATGACAACCACTCCTTGTTGTCGTCCAAGCTCATGCGACTAGGCCCTATTTCCAGAAGCTGGATTTCCAAGTTAACCGGATATGTAAATTCAGAATTCAGGGGAATTCCATCCCTTGACTAATCTCATTTCAGTTACCATGTTGAGCCATGTTGTGGGCCTCACCTTAAGCTGTAGTGGTACACAGCTGGTTTGGGCCTTGATGACTTCCCTACAGTTGTAACATCTACTTCTTGGATGATGGCAACAAACAAGTTCTTATGGGAGCGCCATGAGGCCCTGAGGTCTAGCGGTGCAGTAGCTATTCCCTGTTGTCTAGCGGTACAGTAGCTTAGCCTTGCTGGCTAGCAGCACAGTAGCTAAGCCCTGGGTTCTAGCGGTACAGTAGCTTTGCCCTGGGGTCTAGGGGAACAGTAGCTTTGCCCTGGGTTCTAGCGGTACAGTAGCTAAGCCACGGGGTCTAGCGGTACAGTAGCTAAGCCACGGGGTCTAGCGGTACAGTAGCTTTGCCCTGGGGTCTAGGGGAACAGTAGCTTTGCCCTGGGTTCTAGCGGTACAGTAGCTAAGCCACGGGGTCTAGCGGTACAGTAGCTATGCCACGGGGTCTAGCGGTACAGTAGCTAAGCTACGGGGTCTAGCGGTACCGGAGCTAAGCCCTGGGGTCTAGCTGTACGGCAGTAGTGAGCGCTTATTTGGTTTTCGGCGTGGGGTCTATATTTGACACTCCCTGCAATGACTGGCAGCAGAAAAACACCAGACACTACCGCAAAAAAGATGAATGAACTTAGTTAACATTATTTTGTAATGCAAATTAGTGCATGTTCAAAGTATCTACACTACACTACTGCAGTGTTTCCTCTATATGCACCTAGAAATATGACCGCCGCTGCTGAATTTCTTTTTTTTAATAAGAGGAGAGCTTCAGCTTATCTCTTTAAATTCCGAATGTTATATTATTTTGCACTACGCAAAATAATATAACGACTAGATATAACGTTTTGCTCTAGATCCGCAAAACATTTTCCATATAGGCATGGGCTCTTTATGGTCTTACTGCAGCCTTAAGTTTTGAAAAATATATCTCTACTTATTTTTAAGGAATTTCCTTTTAGCAGAAATGTCAATATACATTTCTTTTTGCAACAATTTCAGTAGCGTTGCCATTATTGATTCTTCAATAGAGGCATGGCCTCTCTATGGTCCTACTACAACCTTTGTGATGGGGAGAGGGGAGGGAGTGGGAAGATGCATTGGTTTGAGGCACAGACCTTTTCGATTGTTGTAGTATTTGTGTTATCTGATTTTACTGTATAGGGTGGATGTTGATATAATATATTTTTTTTGTTAAATAATGGTTTTAAAGATTATACTTGTAATATGTTCAATCTCTCCATATTTCCCCTGCTCATTGCTGTGTACAAATGTACTGTATGTACACCCTTCTGTTGCCGGCAGACTCATAGAAACCTCCCGGAAGGGTGCGCTTTGCGAGCACACAAAAAAATTTGCAAGCAGAAGAATAAACATTTCACCTCCGCTGTACGGTATAATAAACTAGAGCTTCACCTTTTTTTCAGATGTAGATTCATATATTAAACATGGATAGATATTTTTCATCACATATCTATTACTGTTTGTTGAATGCTAGATGTATTCAACTTTTATAGAGCCTGCCTTTTCATTCGGAAGTAGTAAATTAATGAACAAACTCGGCTTTAAAAAGGTATGAAATGTTAATGACTGCTGTTTCCCTGATTTATTAAATATTTAGGGTCCGCTATAATATGGTGTTTGAAGCCTTTCATGAAGGCGCATTTCAAGGTCAACCAATTTGAGAGTGAGTGAATTTGTCCTACGAGATGGTAATCCGCTGTTAGGGAAACCGAACATCCCAACAGCACAGGGTTTCTCTCGCTTAGTTGAGACAGAGTTCTAAGCTTTACCGTACCTTAACCCTGGCAGACCTTAATAACATAATAACATCAGAATATTGTTATGCCAGTTGTCGAAGTTTGTAAGTAATAATGATAAACAAACAAACCAAAAGCAATATCAGCGACATGATTTCCTTGTACATGTCTTGATGTGTACGACCCCAGACTAGCGGTCCTAGTTTACACTGTAATGTGGTGACTGGGAACAGTGGTAACTTGTTTAGCGGTAACTTGTTCAGTGGTGAATGACGTCCTTCCTGTCCTGGCAGGACCATTGTGCCCTGGAGGACCTTCAGACAGGCCCTGCATGAGTTCCATCCCATCAGCTCCGGGCTGGAAGCCATGGCCCTCAAGTCCACCATCGACCTCACCTTCAACGACTACATCTCTGTGTTTGAGTTTGACATCTTCACAAGGCTGTTCCAGGTAGGCTCACTGCTCTGACCAACAACCGTTTGCACGGACGGCAAAATCTCTCCCTCCCTCTCCTCGCTCTCTCTTAGTCCCCGTCTCTCTGTCTCTTTGTCTATGTTTTACCCTCTCTTTATCTCTCTGTCTCTCTCTCCGCCTCTCACCCTCCCTCTTCTCGGTCTCTGTCTGTATTTATGCAACCTATAGTGTTTTCTCTGACCGTTTAGTCCACATTTGCGCGGGCGGTTAATTTCAGCCCCATGGTTACCCTTCCTGCTAAATGAGAGGCACAAGGGCATGTGGTAGTGGAAGTTGGGCATGCAGGAGGGTCAGTTGTTTGAACCGGTGTTCGGCGTTGAAAACACCACGGGGCAGGCCTCCAAGTCTGAGGAGTTAGGTGGCCACAAAGAAACGTAGGGGTACAGGAAGTCGCACGTTGGTGTTCATGAATAGGGAGTTCTTCAACCTGCAAGAACCACTTGATTAGGCTAAATGTAGTTAAACAGCTCAAACTCTCACATGATGTTCACAGAGGAAGTGGCCTACGAGGCACAAATAGAAGCACAAATTAATTATTTATCAGAGGACTTTATCTTATGCCCACTGAGCTCCATTTATCCTGCTCAACAAACCACTTGAAGAGGCTTAATGGTCAGCGTCAGTTGTTGCATTTCTCTTTTAATCATTTTCTTGCACTTTGCACATTGTTGGTACTCATGGTCAACTTCCTATGTGCAGATGTTCAACTGTTTGATTAAGGTGCATGATTAAGGTGATTAAACCTGTTTTAGTGTGTTTTTTGTAAAGTCTTTTGGAAGCTCCCCATGAAGGTATTGGTGTTTGCTTATCACCGAAATGTCCCATCCCTCGATCCCAAAATATGATAACAAATTATCCATATATTTTTGCTTAAACTCACTTCCCTCACATTTATACAGCTCTGCTTTGAACTTCTTGAGCCTACTTATTTATGCTTATTTTGAGTAGTAGAAACATTCTAACTTGTGATCACACTGCCATCTAAAGGCGAAAATCTACCATGATGCACATATATATGCGCAGCGACCCAGGTTCGATTCCGGGGAGTGGTCATCTTCTCCATGTCCTCTCTCCCATACATTACTTTATAACTCACTGTATCTTTATGAATAAAAAATCATAAAAAAAGCAACAAATAAATCTTAAAGAAAATGTTTCAATGAAAGATTTAAGTTGTCTTGTTTGAATCTGTTTTACAGAAGGCAATGTAAAATGCTGGGAGCCCTGTATTGGCCATACATGATCATCATGTTTCAACCACAGTATTTTTCCTTTCATCTTTTAGATGTCCAAACCTTAAAAAGTAATTTAGTATTAACCCTGTTTGAGCTTCTCCGTACTTGGCGTTGTGCAACATAGAAGCCCATGTGTTTTGCATATGTAAATGTGTGTGTATGTCTGTTTGTCACAGCCATGGGCGTCTCTATTAAGGAACTGGAACAGTCTAGCTGTTACACACTCCGGCTACATGGCCTTCCTTACCTACGATGAAGTCAAGGCCAGACTGCATCGCTTCATCCACAAACCGGGCAGGTAGGACCCCCCCCCCCCCCCCCCCCCCCCCCCCTCCTGGGGCATTAAGCCTGCATTACACTTGCATGCAAAGAGCCGCAAAGATTTTCTCCAAAGGTTGCAGACAAAACACTACGCCCCAGTGTTTTGTCTTGTTTTCCCACAGCCAGACGCAAGAATAAAATGGATGCACCCGGGGAAATCCAAACCCTGTGTTTTCATTTGGTTGCAGTACACTCTCCTCTTCTCAGCATTTAATTAGAAGGATTTTTACATAGTTTGCACTAGAATGAATAGCGTTTTCAAGTCATTTTCGTTGGTTACGTACATTTATGTTTGGTAAAACTAAACCAGCCCTTTTGTACATGTGTTATGGAAGAATTGATGCAAGCAGCTTAGCCAGGATTAAAGTCAGGTTATCCAGTTGCAGCAGGGATCTTTGCAGACCTGCTGTACGTAGACGTGTGATCACCGCTGAGTTGTTTAGTCTCCAACTCATCGTGTGTTTATTTTGATATGGCGCCAAAAACAAGTAATTATAGAAATGGAGGTAGGAGCAGGGATTAACACCAAACACCGGCTTCGGCTTTCTTTAAATCTGTGCTGGAAAGCTGTGCCTGTTGTGGTTTCCACCTGACTGATGACCCAACGCTGCACTCTGTGCGTTTCAGCTACATCTTCAGGCTGAGCTGTACCCGTCTGGGCCAATGGGCCATCGGCTACGTGACGGCCGATGGGAACATCCTGCAGACCATCCCCCACAACAAACCCCTCTTCCAGGCCCTCATCGACGGCTACAGGGAGGGCTTGTGAGTGGACACCCCAGAGCCCACCTCTGGTTCTGTATTTTGAGTTGTTTGTAAATGAGTTTATAAATTGATGTGATATTTGAAGCTGATCTTAAAATCATGGCTGAGGAGGCCATTTGAGTGTCAGCAATAGGGACAGATAAGAAGAGTTGGTGTAAATTAGATTTAAAATGGACATAAGATATGCTATGTGATTAACAGATTTTTGGGCTAATTTAGAGGCGCCTTTCATGGAACCCAAGGTCACCTTACAGAGCATAAAATCATCATAAATCGTTAAAAACAAGACATTGTGGAAAAACTACACAAACAAACAAAACAAAAAATCCGGGCGGCTGAGTTCTGAATGATCTGCAGTCTGTTGTTGAGTTTGGTGGGGAGTCCGGTGAGGAGGGCGTTGCAGTAGTCTATGCGTGATGTGACAAATGAGTGAACCAGGATTTCAGTGCTGGATTGGGTCAGTGATGGGCGGAGTCTGGCGATGTTGCGGAGGTGGAAGAATGCAGTCCGGGTGATGTTGTGAACATGGGGTGCGAATGAGAGGGTGTTGTCCAGGATGACGCAGAGGCTCTTGACTTTGGAGGAGAAGGGAAATCGTCAACATATCCGAGTACATGGAGCATGGAAGAAAGTTTGTGGCTCAACTTTTTAGTTCTGCTTGTACTTCACGCATATGATCAGGGCCTCTGTTGTTTTACTGAAGGCAGTGTGTTTTGAAATGAGGTGTGTATGTCTGTCCCTTCCAGCTACTTGTTCCCAGATGGCCGAGCCCAGAACCCAGACCTCACTGGACTGTGCGAGCCCTCCCCACAGGACCACATCAAAGTCACCCAGGTTAGTCACACACACACACGCATTCCACATTTTTTTGTTTTCTGTTTTACTTTAACTTGGAGAGAAGCTTTTGCCAGGCTAGGCCCAGAGTAACCGAAGCCTTACTCACTCTACATAGGGACCACTTATCCAGCCTTCAATAGTTCGTTTTGGGCCAAACTATCCTGTGTTATCATGCTAAAATACTATGAATTAATTTTTCCACTGTACATTTTTCTTTGTTGAACGCTATGCTGGTATTGGTAGGGTAAAGATATTGGCCAATTTCGATCACGAAAGATCTACATGGGATATGCCAGACCTCCTTATGTGTTCTCTCTCCCTCGTCTCCCATTTGTGTTTTACAGGAGCAGTACGAGCTCTACTGCGAGATGGGCTCCACCTTCCAGCTGTGCAAGATCTGCGCAGAGAACGACAAAGACGTGAAGATTGAGCCATGCAGCCACCTCATGTGCACCTCCTGCCTCACTGCCTGGCAGGTCAGACACACGTTAACCTGTAAACCGTCCTACCAGCTCATGCATGCTTTCCTGTTAATGTTCCTACATCCACATGCAGGCTTTCCTGTAGATGTTCCTACAACCTCATGCAGGCTTTCCTGTAAACCGGGGGTCACTAACGGGTGGCCCGCGGTCCGGGTCCGGACCCAGAACGCCGTCCTATTCGGACCCAGACCTATAGTCTATAAATTATTCAAATATTTTAAATTTTGACGGGGCGCTTCTATTTTGACCGGCGCAGCGTTTCTAGACATTACGGTACTGGTTTATCGAATCAGGAAATCCATTGACCAATTGCATTCGAGTTAAGCCATCCCACGTGATGCTACTCAGCCAATCGAATCTCTGCATTCCCGGCACAGGCTGCCTGGCTCACAGACAGTGAGACAGTGAGCCATCATGCGAGAGATGACAGAGAGAAGTGCGAGAATTACAGAGAAATAAGTCAGATAAGAGTGAGTAGTACAGCGGGAGAAGGCAGATAAGACAGCGGGAGAAGAGTGAGAAAGACAGCGGGAGAAGGCAGATAAGACAGCGTGAGAAGAGTGAGAAAGACAGCGGGAGAAGGGTGAGAAAGACAGCGGGAGAAGAGTGAGAAAGACAGCGGGAGAAGAGTGAGAAAGACAGCGGGAGAAGAGTGAGAAAGACAGCGGGAGACGAGTGAGTAATACAGCGGGAGACGAGTGAGTAATACAGCGAGACAAAAAAGAGACGGAGTGAGCCGGAGACAGAAAAAGGCGCTCTCTAAGAAGAGAAAAGTGGACAGTGAAGACAGGGCTTTCAACCCAGAATGGACAGACTCATTCATGTTCTTTCTTCCCATTGGAAACACAAAACCAGGTTGTCTCATATGCTCAGAGACAGTGGCACTCATAAAAAGTGCCAACGTGAAACGCCACTATGAGACAAAGCACAACGTTTTTCAACAAACATACCCACTCAAGTCTGAGCCCAATATGAAGAATCCAACCGGATCCTGACCCATTCATTCACTGCCCAACAGCATGCTAATGAATGTTCCCTCAGAGTCACTTGGATTTTGGGTCATCACAAAAAAACATTTACTGATGGAGGGGTTGTCAAGGAGTGAAACCTTACTTGAGGGGAAACAGAAAGAAGAGCTTTGTGACAAAATAAAGCAAATACCCATGTCAGCATCATCATCCACAAAAAAAAATGAAATGTTAACCCAGGATGTGCTAGCCCAGCTGGATGAAGCCATTCATAAGGTACCATGTGTAGGCTTAGCTGTAGATGAGTCCACTGATGTGTCTGACAATGCTCAGCTGTTAATTTATGTAAGGTTCTTCAACCAAGAAAAGAAAGAGTTGTGTGAAGATGTGTTAGGTGTAACTCCCCTTAAGACCAGTACAAGAGGAGAGGACATCTACCTGGCCATTAAGGAGAGGTTAACAAAGCGAGGAATAGAGCCAAAACAAGTGGTTTCAATAAGATGGAGCCCCTGCCAGGATAGGGAGAAAGAAAGGAGCTGTGGCAAGAATGAAAGAGGACAATCCTGAGCTCATCTCTTACCACTGTATAAAACATTAGAGCGCTTTTGGTCCATCAGAAGGGAAGTAGCAGCTTTCTTGGAAGAGCTGAGAAGTCAGAAGGCAACAGAGTTTTCTCTCTTTTTAAAAGATGAGAAAGGGATGGATAATGTGGCCTTTTTGGTTGATATCACTTCACCTTAATGAACTTAATTTAAGGCTACAGAGCAAGGACAATGCAATTTGTGAATTGATGACAGCTGTCCGCTCCTTTCAGAGGAAACTTGAGGTGTTCAAGGAAGACTTGCAGGGAGACTGTGCACACTTCCCAGCAGTGCAGGAACAGGTTCAGGGACAGAGAGATGTTTCTTCTTTTGGTGACTTTGGCGATAAGCTGATTGTAAACTTCTCCAAACGTTTTGACAGCTTCCGCTTTGGACAGCAGCTCACCTTGTTCATTCATAACCCATTTCTAATCACAAATGTCAGTGGGTTCTCATTCTCAAAGGAAGTCACACAGCCCTTCAAATGGGCAAATGCCGGGCTTCTCCAGATGCAACTGATTGATCTCCAAGCAGATATGGCTCTGAAAGAGCAGTTTGGAATAACTGAACCCGCCAGTTTCTGGCTCCAAATGTTCTCTGAGACAGCTTTCCCAGGTCTGAGCAAAGTAGCCTTGTACACATTGACCATGTTTGGCTCCACATACAGCTGAGGCAGCTTTCCCTGCAATGAACATAATTAAAAGTAAATATCGATCCAGGCTCACCAATGAGCACCTGCACATGTGCATGAGACATCTGACATCATTCCAGCCTAAATTTAAACTCCTGGCAGGACGAGCTAGAGCTCACTTCTCTCATGGAACAACAGAAAGTGGGGGAGTTGGATAAAAGAGGGAAAGAAAGAGAAGCTATAACTGTTCAATTGTTAAGATGTGTTGAGATATGTTTTGGAAATTGGTTGAAAATGTTAAACATTCACAAAGAAACAGGGGAAACTCAAGCTGCTGCTATACTTTATTTTATTTTTCAAAAGAGAAGTATATATTTTATCTATATTTTAAGATTATTATATTTATTTTCACCATTTTGATTTTAAATGTAGCCCTTCTTATCCTTGAAGAGATTAGTTTCGGTTGTGTCAGTTGAACCTCCTTAAATAATACATATCTTCAGTATTATTCAGTATAATTGTATAAAAGTGACAGTAAATATTGTCTAAAAATTGTATTGAATTGTTCTTCCTGTATTGATCTGACAGTCAGTTGTTGATTACATGCAGACGTTGATACAACTAGTAGGCTACTTCAATATGTATCACACTGAATCATAACGCAAGTTAGACATTATGATGTTCCTGACCTTTGCTTGAGGACATTTCCTCTAACTGGACCTATTTGAATTTTAGTTGAATACCCCTGCTGTAAACGTTCCTACAACGTCACACCCTTACCCTTTGAATTGTTCTTACAAACTAACAGCCTAACTTTAAACACCATGTTTAAAGTTGAGGGTTTCTGTTCCGTCTGCTACCAGCTTAACCGTGTTGCTTGCGCTGACAGTCCCTCGCTGCTCTCACCAGGAGTCCGAAGGGCAGGGCTGCCCGTTCTGCCGCTGTGAGATCAAGGGGACCGAGCCCATCGTGGTGGACCCCTTCCGGCCAAAGCCCAACGGGGCCTCCTTCGCCGGCTTCCAGGGGCCCTGCAGGGCTGAGGGCAACGAAGAGGACGAGGACGACCGCCTGGAGGACCAGCACCTGGTCATGAGCAGGCTGGCGTGCTCCAAGGTACTAGAGCCATGTCCCCCCCCTCACCCCTCCGCTGTAGAATATAAAGTGTGTGAACATAAATGAAGGCAGGGGTTATCAAAGTTTTGACAGCTGAGGGCCAATTTAGGAACCCAAGATTTGACTGAGGGCCACCAAAGGAAAAAAGATTAGGAGGGAAACGCCGTCAGCATCCCAGTGGTGAAAAAAAACATTGCACCGTGGACATCCGGGAGTGAGGTCAAATGAGGTCTAAATCACGAAACTGAGGTTCATCCTTTCAATGTAATGTAGAGTCGGATTAAAACTAACAAATGTAACAGGATTGAATGCTAGTGAGAGTCGACTTTTCTCTTTATATTTATTTATTTTTGTTTAAATTACTATTGATATAATACTTTAAAAATATAATTTAATTAATATTTTTTTCTGTATGACATTGCGGGCCGGCAGGAATGTTTCTGCGGGCCGCCATTGGCAGCCATTGAATTAAGGTGTGTGTCTGTGTGTGTGCCTGTTCAGGTAGAGCGTCCGTCCTCCCCAGTGTCTCCACTCCCCCCTGTGCCCCCCCGACTGGATCTCCTACAGCAGAGGCCCACCACTGTGGGGCCGATGGGTCTGGGGGCGACCGCTAAGGCAAGTTACCTTATGGGGCTAACGCTAAGGCGAGTTACCTGATGGGGCTAACGCTAAGGCGAGTTACCTGATGGGGCTAACGCTAAGGCGAGTTAACTGGTGTCTTTTTTTTACCCATCTAATTCAACAAAGCCCTGCAGCAAACTAAAATATCAAAATAACCTGTACTTGGGCGTCTTGGGTAGAATATGTACCGATAAATAGTATAGATATGATCTATTTTGTCACAAAATTCTGTTAGCAAAAAAGTGTGAATAATTAGCCTGTCCACCTGCAGTACCCACCCCCAGCCACAGGAGGGTGAGCGACCCACAGGTCGGGGACGATTGATGGAGGAATCTGTTCCACAGCTACTAACAGTCTCCACCTCCCCACCACCACCCAGGTCCTGGCTCCTCACAGAGACAAGCCCCTCCCCCTGCCCCCAGCCCTGCGTGAGCTCCCCCCGCCGCCTCCCCCCGAGCGCCCCTCTCCGGCCCCCCCCTCGCAGGACGTCCGGCTCCAGAGGAGGCCGCTGCCCTCCACCCCGGACCAGCCCAGCTGGGCGGCCAACTACATGGTCCCCCGGCCCGTATCCAAGGCCCCGCTGGCCCCCGGCGCCCCGCCTCCTCCGCAGACCAACGGGGCCGAGGCCTCCAAGGCCCCCGCCGCCGCCGCCGCCGCAGCCGCCACCAACATCATCTACTGCCAGGCCACCAGGTACGCTCGGGAGAGCTCCGGGAAGCCCTGTCCTCAACACCTGGCCCTCAACTGTCTTGTCTGCAACACTATTCTTCCACTATTCTCCCCAGTGTCTCAGTGGACTCATGCGTTGACGAGCCTCTTCCACAGCGCCTCAGGCATCTCGTTGTGCCGCGAACACGTTACTGGGGTAACACATGCCCCTGCATGCATCAGCTCAGCGTGGCTGATGGGGCAGGCCCTGAACGGGCTCTTTAAGCTGGAGGCCACACACCTGTCCTCTGCTTGTTGACAGTGAGTGGAAGGGCTGTTTACAGGGGAGCCGGCGGTAGTTTTTTAAAGACGGTTCACTGGCTTTGTTTCTCCTTAACTTGAACGGGAGGTTTTCTCTGCGTGTCGAATGCTGTAAATGAGCTTTAAAATATATTAATGTAGTAATCCAGAGTGCGCTGTTTTGCTCTTGGGTAATATAAATATCTTTACCCTTTGTAATACAGTCAAGTCCGTGGGTTTTCTGTCTCCTGTGATCTTTCAGCCAGACTTAGGATCTGGATCATGGATCAAGTTGTCTACAGCCCGGTAACGTGGGGAATCTCCGCCATTTAGTTTCTTAAATGAACCTTGCCGGACAGAACAAGGTTGAGGGTACCTGGCTAGAAGCAGGTGCACAGCAGTGGCCTCTGCCAGTACATGATGCGTGGCCCTGACGATGCAGGCGCTGTGGATCCCGATGCTCACTGACCCCCCCTCTTCTCCCCACTGGTTCCAGGCCCTTCCAGACGGCGGCGGCGGCGGCGGTCAGCGAGGACATGGTATCCCCCGAGGGGGAGGAGAACGAGTACATGAGTCCCACCTCCCTACCGGCCTCTGGGGCCGCCTGGGTCATACCAGGGGCCCTGGTCCCCCCTCCGCCCTCGGCTCAGGCGTCCCGCCACAACGACCTCGGGTAGACCCCGTCCCCTTGCCTCTGCCACTGCTGCACACAAGTGGCACCGTTTGAACCTGGCCCCTTTATGCCCCCCTATGTCCAACATGTTAATGTTATCGTTATGATTGAGGTTTCATTGTAAAGAAAGGGCTATGCTTTAAACCTTGCCATATATGTCTCCCAGCAACCCTTATACAATAAACTGGCCGGGTTTCCACCGAGATGACCCAGAACTTTTAGTCCCAGGTACTACATCTCCAGGGACTAAAAGGTTCCTTCAGCCCCTTATTTTCTGTGTTTCCACCGCGCTGTGAAGACCCACGAAGGTCAGGCAAATTGAGGTCATTTTACATCAGACACATTACGAATTAAACACAGGAAATGGAGAGAAACAGAAAAATCGGACCAAAGAAATTGCATTAACTATCAGTTATGAGGCCAATATGCAGCATGTTACAATGAGTCGCCTCAACCCAATATAGCCAGTGAATACGAGGTTGTGCTCTGTACATTCATCTGTTTAACCCAAAGAGGGCCACTTGAGTATATTTACAGTGCATCCTATGTTTTTTAAACTGAGATAGTATTATATATGGCCACCAGGGGGTGCTGTAGCATCAGTTTGGAAGTGTGTCGTGTGTTTTTATGTGCGTGTGGACAATTCTGATAGAATCTCCTCTTCCCGTACTCATGTGTTCGGTCCTCTCTGCCCTCCTTCAGCCCCATGACGTGTGAAGACTTGGACGACCCCCAGGTGTATGAGTCCATGTGTAACATCCAGGACCAGGTGGCCGAGGCGGCCGCACCGGCCCTCGACTCTGGTAACGCACAGCCACTCATCTACTTTGCATCTACTCCTTTGACCATGGCAGCAACGCACGCACCCCTCTCCGGATGCATCACATCATCAACATTTACCAGCAGACACTCATGCCGTCAAGCCAAGTTGCCCAAAATACGTCCGAGCACTGAGCAGTGAAACGGACGGTGTATCAGATGATGAAAGCAAGGTCTTCAATTACCACCGTTGACATTAGTATAGTGAAAGAAGTGTTTTCTTGCTGACGACCTAGATTAAATGATCATATGATCATCCGTTTTTTTCAGAAGTCTATCTATATGCAAATGGTTGCTTCAAGGAGTACGCCCATAGCCTTCGTCTTAGCCCGACTAAGACGAGTCGTTTAATTAAGAATTTATCGTTAATCATGCATCCAGAAGGGGTGTTCACTACCATTGACTTGCAGAGTTACTAGCCTATCCTTTGTTCATTTGAGGGGAATATACCTCAGTGTTTCCCCCAGCCTTGTATGGTTAAGGCGGCCGCCTTAACAACAATAGGGCCCCGCCTTTACTACCAATGTATAAAAATATATATATAAAAAATAAATATAAATATATTTTAATTATTATGCATTAACAAAGTAGAAAACTCTTTTAAGGAAAGAAAACATACTTCCATCAGGTATAAAAAATAAAGATGAATAATGCACCAGTAATACTGTTCACAACAATGGTCGTGCCATAAAGCTTTTTGAATGGAATTGAAACGGAGACAAAGCTTACACTTTCTGTGAGAATAGATGTTGACGTTTTGACAATTTTAAGGCAAGGCAAGTCACATAATATACGATTTTTCAAATTCCAGGCCATTCATATTACAAAAAAAAAAAAGGATCATATGTGCATGTAAAAAATCTGAAATACAATATTAGTTAACAGCTGTGGAAAACAGATTATTTCGAGCCCTGATTTAAAACGATGACCCGTTGAAGCAGACCTTACATGTTCTGGAAGTTTGTTACAGAGCTGTGGTCTGTTTTTTTTTCTTTTTTTATATATATATATATATATATTTTTTTTTTTACTAAGTTGCCTAAACATGCTTTGGTTGAATCCTGGGAACAGGGAGCAGGTCAGTCCCTGATGACGTGGGAGCTCACAACACACGCAGATCAGAGATGTTTTTCAATAGGACATGGCATTAAGACCGTAGAGCAGACTTTGTAGCTTATGGCCATCTCTCACTCACTGACTCTCCGTCTCACCCTTCCTCAGTCCTCATCTCTTACTCTCACACACTCTCAACCACGGAGACCAACACACAGGGCTGTCTTTGTCAGCAGGGGAGTGTCTGGCGTGTGTAGAGATTAATTGACCTGCTGTGACGAGCCGGTGCAGAGTGAAGTGCAGCTTTTGATTTTCTGTCTAATGAAGGGGATGAGAAACGGCTCTGTTTTCTCCCCCTACGTCACAATGATTTGTGGACTATTTTATACAAGGCTTGCATCCAGGAAGGGCCTCTGTGTACAACGGCCACATTCAGACCACCCCACGTGCACCAGTGCACAAATTCAGTTTGCACCAAGTCATCAATCATGTCCAAGTGGGTTTTCGACAGCCCTTGTCGCACATCAGTTCGACCTTGTACCAAGCCCGCTAATTGAAGCGGTCAGCAGGAACTTACATGCTTGAGTTTCGAGCATAAATAGTGAGGACGCGTCTGTCACGTCACCCGTTGGCTGGCATAAGATGTGTAAATCTACAGTGTGTTACTATTGGTTTAGATTTGGGCCACCAGCAGCAGAACCCGTCCATATTTGGTATTTGAGGGCGGGACTTGAATGCCCGGTTAGCACCGGTCTGGTGGTCTAAACAAATTGATATTCAATCCGTAATAACTTTTGAATGACATTAGTGCCAACCAGGAGCAAGTGAAAATGCATAATAAATAATTATGAACTAGCCACTGAGATCCTTGGCAAACAAAGAAAAATAATATTGGCTTTGTGTATGAGAATTAAGCACCACTCGCTGTGAACAACCTGAAGGCCGTCAGAGGAATTAAGTGGAAGTCTCTAGCCTGGTTTGGGCATGAGGATAAGGGCATTTCAGAGTTCTCAGTAGTTTTTATTGATGCATTTATTAAGCTATCCCGTGATTGTTCTGAGGACGTGCAACAGGAGCACAGGCTTTCTAACGGGGTCTCATCTAGCAGAGCATACTTATGGGTGTTTTGAAGTGTTTGTTTTTAGGACACAGTACACTTCAAAAACGGTGCACTGGGCGCCTTGTGTGTGGTTAAACAAATGACCACGTTTAACAAATAGATTGAGCAGGAAACATGACACTGATCTTCATTACCTCATTGTTAACATCTGTTTGGTCCTCCGTGGTAGCGGATTGCAATTATTTGTCATTATCGTTTCAATTCATATTCATTGGTGCCTACTGTTTATAAAAAAACGAAATGTTAAAACAATTGCCGGTTTGCTAGTTTGTAATTTGATTTAAATACAACATGCGTACAAAATTCGTTTTCTTAATACATTTGTATGATTAATTGAAATCTTTCAAGATGAGCTAATATCAGAGGCCAAACGTCGTTATTGATTTAACGTGCAGCTCATTGTGCAGCCTTTCACAACACAAGCCCTGCCACGGTCCGTGTCCCTTCCTTTGTTCTAACACGGTGTTCTCCGCCGCGCAGAGCGCCCCCGCCACTCCCCCGTGGCGCCCCAGGACAAGCCGGCGGAGGCGGAGGGTGTGTACGAGTACGACTACCCCCGGCCCATGGCCCCGCCCGCCCCCGCCCGACGCACACTCTCGGACATCTCCGGCAGCTCGCCGGCCTTCAGCAGCCTGAGCCTGGACCGTTCAGGGGCCCTGGACCGGCACGGGACCCGGGAGCCCTGTACGTACCCCAGCGCGCCGCATCCACCGCCGCCGATCACACTGATAATGACCCGCCTCGTGTTCCTGCCACTCCTGGGGCTCCTCTGCACACTGGTCAATAGGTGGCGCCGTTGTAGCGACTCCCATGTGCACAATCATTCCCCACACTCCCACAATCAGGCTGAGCTGGATGAGTATATGTTAGACATGTTGGTATATATGAATTACGTGCGTGTTTTGCCGCATTCACACCATATGGGCGGTATCGGGGAAGTGGGAAGCATTCCCATGGACTCGATGGCATTCTCGCACCCGCACAGATGGTAGACTTCGGAGGGAGGGATGGCGACGTATGGGGACACCGTGATGTTCCATTGGGCGTTTCATTTAATGCAGAATTATAGCCTCGCCGGCTATATTTAACATGAACTATTAATCAAATTGACAATGTGCCCGATTTAAGCCTCCATCGGCTGCTCTTTTACTGGGCAGAATACAAAGAAACACATTGCTACCGCTTCTTGTCCTAGTGTGGCCCCATCCACCTGCTGTGGTTGCCAGCACTCGCTCAATAACAACCAGCAGCCAACCCAAACAGGCAGGAGTCCTGTCCAAACTCAGCTAGGCCCGGTCTTCATTTCGCTCCACCTGAAATTCCCCGATATTAGTCCTGGTTTTTGCCGCAATTTTCTCGTCAGCTTTCTAATACATGCACCAAGGTATTTTTTGCAGCTGAAGGCCCTTGGTATGCAGTCATTTGTGCAAAAGCATGCGTGCAAATAATGCTGTGTTGTAGGGTACACCACTGTGTGTCGTTTAAATGTCCTCTAACCAGGAGCCCCTGTAGTCACATAGAAACATGTAAAGTAGATTTCAAAGAACATTCAAACTGTATCATATAAAAAATATATCATGTATAGCGCGGAACTTGCATTTGCCATCAGTAAGTTCTACAAATGTCTTGATTGTTGTACAAAAAATCCACGGTTACTTGGGGTGAGAGGCCCGTTAGTACTTGGGTCTGTGGCGCCCGCTGTCTGCAAAGCTCCCTCCTTCATCAGGGGACTTGGCCTCATCAGCTGCTGTCGCCCCTCTCTGGGGCCGTCCTGCTAAACCACGGGGGTCTTCCTCCGGAGCCCAGTACTCAGTGATAGTCCTACTCTGTCCGGTGTTGCTATTCCCCATCTCACCCCTGTGTTTACACCCCCCCCCCCCCCCCCCCCCACCCTTGTTCGCAGCGGGCTCGGACCTGGAGCGCCCCCCCAAGCCCCTCCCGCGCCGGGCCAACTCGGACCGCTGGGGGCGGCCCCTGAACCCAGAGGTGCCTCCGGGGTACATGGCCCCCGCCACGCCCTCTCCCCCCGCCGCCGGAGCCATCAGCGGGGAGATCGAGGGCCTGATGTCCCAGGGCTACTCCTTCCAGGACATCCAGAAGGCCCTGATGATCGCCCAAAACAACCTGGAGACCGCCAAGAACATCCTGCGCGAGTTCGTCTCCGTGCCCTCGGCCGCGCACGTCGCCACGTAGCAAAGCCGCCCCCACCCCCCACCCCCGCCTCCCACCACCGACCCTCAGCCCTCTACACGCTCTCTCTCACTCTCGCCATCTCTCTCTCGCCGCGCACACTCCAGTGTCCTTTGTGTGTCTGTCCGTCTGTCTGTCTGTACACGCCGTGCCATTACAGTAGATTGCATTGAACCACTTTAAGCACTTTGCTGAATGTCCAGATATACATGCCAAAAGGTTAGGGGGAGGCCGACGCCCACACTGCTGAGTTTCTTGGAACTGAACCAAAATGCACAATTGTGATTGGTTCAAATCCACGATGTGATTCACCACAGATGGTACAGTCTCTGAGGTTTAAGTGTTGGGGGACTCTTGAAGTGTCTTAAGGAAGGTCTTGTCGGTTTGGGTCCTACCATTCCTGAGGCGGGGGGTTGCAGCACGATGGCGACGTGTCTTAGCGACGTATTGCCAAGCTGCAGGTTTAAGTCGAGGCAGCACAAACTGTTACAAACGGAGTATATATTTCCAGTTTTTGTGTCTTACAGCCGGCAGCTTCAGTCTTGAACAGGCTTATTGAGAAAAGTGTGTTAAAACAAATATTTATCTGACCACCAGGTTGTTTTGAACTCATGGGAGTTTTCATGTGGAATTAGTGTGGTCTGTGCTTCAGCTGACTGTGATTGGTATCGCTGATCTCAGCGTGTCGCCACGTGTTGGGACGACGTAATTTCATGCGACCGATCCTTTCCTAGCTCCTAATCATTGCCTTGGTGATGTTCAAAAAATATATATAAAATGAGTCAAAAAAGCATCTAGTACATTCTGGAAGTGTATTCAGTGTAGTGCTAACCGTGGCTGGAGTCTTAATTTTAAGCTCGTAATTACCTTGTTTTATTTTTCTAAAATCATGTTACTTTTTCACCATTAACCGTGGTCTTACTGAAATTAATTCTGTGAATAGCTTATTTATATACGATGATTTTTATTTCTGCCGAATGAAAACGTCTCTCTGGGAACCCCATGTATATTCCACTCTTTTTGGGAGCTGGAGAAGAGGAGTCTTGATCCCGGGACTGAGGTACCCGGAGCTACGCGGTGCACAGTACTAGTAACGCGCCCCGGGGGCACGGGAGGCCCTCGGCCCGACGGAGTCCCACACCAAAAGCATTTAAAACACAAAGTGTCATTTGGAGTGTCGGCAGGCACTTCTGTGTGTGCTTGCACAGAATAATTGCCATATGTTTTGCCTTAAGTCAGGCTCAAATGGTACTGGTGGAATTATTGTATGGACATTTTAATGAGTGAGCAAACGTTGAAGTTCAACCGCAAGGAAACGGTGGCAACTCTCGTAGAATACGGTGTTGTGTGGCGCTGTTCCTCGCGTTGAGTTTTTAGTTTTTTTGGGGGGTTTGCTTGTGCTTAAATGAAATAACCTTGATAGTGCCGTTTTAATGTGAAAACCCCCCTGCGAGGGCAGATTTGTAATGATAGTGCAATTAACATGTGTTTTTACCAGTACTATATGACGTCTTGTGTGAGGACAATAGTGCAAGCTATTGCTGTCACACGGTCGACCTGCTCATGGTTACTGCAGAAGTTACTGGTGGTCTTTAAGTGTGGCTGTTAAATACTTTGATAATATCCACTTGTAGGAATACATGTTTGTTTTAGAAATCATTATTAACATTGGATAATTTGTTTTTTTCATACTTGCCTACTAAAAAAGCTTTTTTGTCATTGCATATGTAAAGATTTTATTTATTGATTCTTTTTTTAATATCAGCATTTATTGTGTTCTCATGTGTTCATGCCGAAGCCATTAAGATTTTTAATTAAACAGTATTTTTCGTTAACACTTTATCTATGTTGTTTATATTGAAAAGGTGATTTACAACAATTTCTGCAAAAGCAGAAAATAAATGACAATAGAGTAGAGGACTCCATTGGTTTCAGTACCTTTTTTTTATTTTTTTTTAACACTCAGTTTGCATCTAATTTCCTGTGATTGTTGATCATTCATATCTATATTACTAAGTTCTACACACTCCGCTTTTTGCCTGTGTAGTCCAGTACCTCACAGGCCGAATCATGGGTTTGACTCCTGTACTTGCTGTCAGCGTTGGGGTTAATATGTACAGAATTCTCTGTACTGTACATTTAGCTTTGACCTCAAGGTGAGGGCTTGAAGAAAGAACGCTCTGTTCCTCCTGTGAGTGTTCCTCCTGCTCTGACACAGAGCGGACAGAGCCTCCTGAAGCGATGGGTCGAGACAGGACTCGAGTGTTGTCAAGGCTGCATGATATACTGCCAGATGGTTGTTCCTCAGAGTTGAGGACAGTGAAAGTCATGTAAACATCGTTATTTTTTTCAAATGAACCATTTTTTTATTTAGCATCCTTTTCTTGAAAAACAAATATATATATAAAAATGCAAGCATTAAAGAATAACATGTACATTACTTAAATGTATCCAAATTTCAAGGGGGGAGAAAAACATACAAAATCCAACTGTACAGTTTCAAACTCCCGTTGGCGAAATGTCCAGAACCATTCCAATAAAACCAAAAACATGAGAGCGGAGTCATATTCCTGAAAACCTGTCTCACACACAATGCTAGGACATTGTTTTCTTTCGTGCGGACAGTTTGCTGTATGGCATATTCACTCCACTCCCTCCCAACGCGGTCCCATCAGTAGGTGAGACCGGCCCACATTATAAACGGTTTATAATGAGACTCATTTTAATCAAGAACTACTCCAAACTAAACCACTGTTTCTTATTGCGTGCGCCAAAGTCCGCCCACTCACTGCTGCGGAACGAAGACGGTGCCAACCAAAACTACAGGTCAAACGTGGATCTTTTTTTTCTCATAACTACACACTGTACACAAGCAAGTGTTCTGGATTGAAGCACTCCCTGGTTATGTTCCTACAAATTGAACTCGACACAATGCAAAGCAATGGAACACAATTAAAAACAAACAAACATTGCAAGTCATTGGGGCTTTTCAGATCTATCAACAAAACACATCTAACATAACCTACACAGTAAGCAAACTGGTCATAAAAAATGAAAACTGGCATTCTTCTGCCTGACTACAGTGCCCGCACCCTAATACAATATACACAAGGCAAACAAGAAAATGACAAGAATTTAAATTCAGTGTTCAATGGATTCTCAAAACAAACTTTGAACATGTTAACAGGCACTGCAGCCTACAAGTCGTGGCCCTTCGAAGGAAAAAAACAAATCAAAACACTCCTTCCGCTGGTTATTCACAAAGTCCCAGAGTTTGACAGTAGTTTTGCAGAAAAGGAGCTGTCCAAACGACGGGGCTGGTGTCGTGTGTGTTGGCAACATGGTGAGCCTGGTAACAGAGTGGCTGAGGGCCTGGATGGGTCCTCACAGACACGATCAGGGACCCTTCTGTATACCACGGCCTCCCATCGAAACAGAAGTACAAATAATAAAAACCCTGCAAAAAATAGCTTTGGCTCCACCAGACGTTGGTATTGATTATTGAACAAAACAAAAATATGAAAAAGAAAAAGAGAAATTCGCTTTCAAATGTTCCTACAAAGCAAAACCGTGTGCGGAAAGTCCTTAAATAACAATATATATATGTATAATATATACAGTTTCATAAGAATACAGAGTATCATCAAACCTCCATCAACTGCAAACAATCTTTTGTTGTGAAAACGGTGCAGGAACCAGTTGGGAAAAAACCCCATCTTCCAATCACCAAATAAATACTGTGTGTGTGTTTTGACATCAACACTTCAGGACCACAGAGTGACATGGAGGATGGGGGGGGGGGTGGGGGTGGGGGGGGGGGGGGAGGAGCCTGGTGGTGGGAGGTGTGTCCCCCCCTGGCCGGGTCACAGCCTGGACTGCTGCATGCGTCACTTCTTGAGCTCCACCTCCTTTACTCCATGGAGGTCCGGTGGGAGAGAGGGAGAGAGAGAGAGAGAGAGGGGGGGGGGGGGGGGGACATTTAGTTACCCCCGGGGTCAAAGGGTGAAACTGAACTTCTGAAAGCGGGCTGATAGATCCTTCTCACAGAGGCCCTGTGCAGGATGAACCCAGGTGTCACTGATCACACTAATTACAGCTCTGCTCCTGTTATGTTCCAGACCCATCGTTACTGTTGAGCCACACCTGTGTGTGGCCTAGCACGGCCCCTCTGTGAAACAGGGGTCCATCTCTTGCCCAACTGTTTGTTATTATAACCAAGGACACTATCAACAGGTCTAGCGATACAATCCCCAAAATGCATCAATGTTATTCCTCCACACCCATTGGCTGTTATGCAACCAGGCTGAGCTATCACGGGGTCGCGGGTGGATGATTCAGTGGCTCATTCCCCGGCCCAAACCGGTTTCAGTGAGGTCATAACTCAGGGCCTGTGAGGACCACATTCATGATGAGTGGCACTGGAAACGATCCACCTGGATGTTTCTGGAGATATTTGAACGAGTGAATAAGCTTTCTACTTTTCTATGCTAATGTCTAAACATGACCCTATGAGGATAGGAGAGCTGTGTACCTGGTCCCCAGGGGCCTTCGGGGCCCCGTTGGCCCCCTTCAGCAGCTCGGCCTGCTCCGCCTTGGGGTCGGCCTGCAGCTCCACCACAATGTCGTCTTTAGACAGCATCTCTTTGGTGCTGCAGGGAAGCAAACGAGGAGCGTTATATATATATATATATATATATATATATATATATATATATATATATATATATACCCTCACATCACATGACACACAGTGGGTGGACTCTGTCAGAAACTAACTAAACTAAATGTAATGAGGTAGAGCAACAATGCAGTAAAATATGCATGGTCTGTGTGTGTGTGTGTGTGTGTTTGTTTGTGTTCAGTTGATTGTGTGTGTGGGTGTGTGTGTTGATCTGTGTGATTGTTTATGTACATACACTGTCATGTGGGTATATGTGTGTCTATGTATGTTTGAATGTATGCGTCTGTGTGTGTGTGTGTATATGTGTATGAAGATATGTGTGTGTTGGTGTAGGTAAGTGTGTGTGTGTGTGTGTGTGTGTGTGTGTGTGTGTGTGTGTGTGTGTGTGTGTGTGTGAGCAGCGTACATCTCCTGCTTCCCAGAGCGTCCACAGGGGATCTTGCCCTTCTTGTGCAGGAAGTAGACGACGCTCCCCAGGATGGCGAGCAGCAGGAGGGACAGGATGATCACCACGATGACCACCCCGCTGCCCTCGGCTACAAACACACGCATACGGGTACATGCACGCACAATCACACACACACGCACACACACACAAACACACGCGCGCGGGCGGGCAGGCGCACGGAGGAGGGAACAGAGACAAACGATACAGCGTTAATTATGTTGTCGCCCGCCACAAGGTGCTGATCTGAGCGGGGGGAACGTAAGAAGAGGAGGAGAGCGTAGACAGCCAGGACAGGTATCGCTTTCAGCTAAAGGCCAGTTTCGGCTGCGGTCGGCCTAGCTCAGGAGGTAGAGCAGGTTGACCTGTGACCTGAAGGGTGCTAGTTTGATGCCCGGCTCCTGCGCTAGTTTGAGGTCTGCACCCGGACCGCTCCTGACGAGCTGGCTGCCGCCCTGCGTGGTTGACACCGCCGTCGGTGTGCGAATGCGACCCGACGGCTGCTGGTTATTGTATTGGTACGAGAAGGCTTAGAGCCCGGGCTCCCAGTACAGAGTCTGAGTTAAGTCTCTGTCTGCCCACTGGACTGAGTTAACCAGGGCTGGCCGCGATGGTGTTCGCTGTTTGCCAGAATTACACGCTCACGGATGCCTGCCTCCAGTAACATGACTGGTCTAAATAAAGTCGGCCCCTGTGGAGCCAGAGAGACACCCCGATGAAGCAGGCTTAAGCTTGTCTCTTTCCTTAATTCAGACCATTGTTTTATATCTGATTTGTGAAACATACTATATTGATAGAATAGTCTGTTACTCTATTTGAATCAGAGCAGGTTTGGATGTATTTAGCTCAGACAGAACAGCCTCCATTCTCCCCGTGGATAAACAGAACGTTGGCACAGAACGAGGGCGCGGGCAGGGAGTCTGTCGTTCCCCGAGAGAGTTCTGTCTCCGTGGCGGTTACCCCCGGCAACCTCACTCAAAACGCCAGCGAATGGTTGGGAGAGAAACCAAACATTTAGAAGAGTTGTAATGAGACGCAGAGTAAGCCCAAGTGGTCCACAGTATTCCCGACGGGCCGGTGAGAGCCTGTTTAATAGCGTGTCTCCAATTAAACACTATCCCCCCAGTACAGTGCTGTACATTCAAACCAGCAGTAAAAGGCAACGCACGCATCTTAAAAACGTAATAATTGTGAATTATATATACACGCAACAATTAGTATTCACTATCAGGAATTTCTCCCCAGAAAACCAACGTCAAATTGGGAGGCAAACGGGGAAAGAGTCATGGAAAATAGCTCGCATCTGCGAAAAAAGAAACGGTAGCTTGTTGAGGGAGTCTGTTTTGACTTTCCTTCCAGCATCAGACAGAATACTTAATCCCGCCCCCCCCCCCCCTCCCTCAGGGGGCTTCCAGCATGGCTGTGTGCTGTGGCATCATGTTAAAAAAATCATGAGTTGCTTTCATTCCAGCCGTGCTAGCACCCCTCCCCGCCAGAGTCTGACCCACTCTATCGCTCTGCTGCAGAACCAGAGCCGCTCCATTAAGAAGCCTGTGTTTCCATATTTTCTGTGGATTTGAATCAGAAGAAAGGAGAGACAAGCGAAGGTTCTCCTGAGCTGGAAGCTGAAGGGCTCAGGTGGAGAGCGAGGGCGGCGGTGGAGGAGAGAGGAGGAGGTGTTTTGAGGAGGGGGGGATATAAAGAGGAGAGCTTTGAGGAGCAGGGAGCGATGCTTACCGGGAGAGTGGGGGACGGGGGGGGGTGAGGCCAGAGGAACTGCGAATCACAGGCAGAAACACATTTAAGAAGGCCGCCACATCCACCCATGGCTTATTCACACACAGAGCCTGCACACAGAGCTCTCTCTGCTCCTGAGGTGGACTCCCTACCTCCTCTCCCTGAGAAGGGCACTGCTTTTATTGCAGGGCAAATGGATTTCTTACATTTCTCCTAATTGTTGGATGTATCTATTTTACATTGGTCCCCATGACAACCCCTGATGCGTTTCAAATGATTCTGCCGCCACCAACATAACTTTGTGAGTTCAAAATGTCAAAATACACCTTCTAAAACTCCTCTGTCCAAATGTAGTACATAATTATACATCTCTTCTTAATACTGGACAGTTCTTGGCACTGCTCATCGGTGGCAAACAAACCATCCTATCCTCGAATCTCTCTGTCCACTTTATGTTGTTTGTAGTTTTGGGGCAAAATGACTTTCAATTCTGAAAACCACTGATTATCCTTTTGATAGACGTTAACAGCTGGTTAAGTCATTTATGTTTCAGGTATGGGGCTATGGAGTTTGTCAGAACATAGAATGGACATATCTATCATAAAACGCCAGGCCAGAGTGCTTACACTGTTCCCCGGCCACAGCAGCAATTAACCCAGTTTTTAATATCGTAGTGGGGTATTTGTCAGTGTTAAGAATTGGGCAACAACTATTTCCCTGCCATATAAAAGATTGGAAAAGGCAAAGTAGTAATTTGTTGGATAAGGCAGTCTATAATTCACATTTAGTGCTGGTGATTTTCCATTAGGACTCTTATTTCATCATTATTTTCATGTGTATTACCGGCAATTATTTTCATAAACCTATTAGCTAGTTTCCAGGGGCTTTGGTAATTGTCCCGGAGGCTGACGTGCATGTGGGGGGCTGTTGGTGGGGAGGTGTGTGTGTGGGGGGGGGGGGGTATGATCCCTTACTGGCTGTGATGCGGAAGCTCTTGACCTCGGCGCCCATGTCGTTGGAGGCGTTGCACAGCGCGCTGACGTCCGACGTCACCTTCACCGACACCACACTGTGAGCCGTGTTCTCACTGGCCCTGTTCACCACCTCGCGCCAGGTCTGGGCCGCGTGCGCGCGCACACACACACACACACACACACACACACACACACACACACATGTCCTTCTTTAATGTGTTCCTTCTTTTAGTGTTCCCGTAGGATTCTTGAACATGACATGCAGTATACATGATACAGAACGCAGCGCCTCCCACACACACAAAACTTGTGTGTAGCTTGTGTGTTATACATCCTGCCACTTAATGTACACACTTGTATGTTGTACGTCCCACAACTACATAGTACTTAGTTGTGTAGCATCATATCCTAGCTATCTTTGTTGTGTACAGGTAATGGGTTAACCTAGAGATTGTTAGTGCTTGGTACTTGTTTCTATGGACGTCCTTACTGTACCAACAGCGATATATTGTGCAACAACCGCCAGTGTGTGTGTGTGTGTGTGTGTGTGTGTGTGTGTGTGTGTGAGCCCCACCTGGGTCCCCACGATGCTCCAGGAGATGGTGGGCAGCGGGTGTCCCTGGGCCTCACAGCTCAGGTTGACCAGCCGGCCTGTGGCCTCCTCCAGCTCCACCTCCCGCTCCTCGCTCAGCTGGGGCGCACCTGGAGCAGGAAGACCTCCGTCACACACCGGCCAACACACAGACACACACAGCTACACACAGACACACACAGCTACACACAGACCCACACAGCTACACACAGTCACACACACCACCCAACACACAGACACACACAGCTACACACAGACACACAGCTACACACAGACCCACACAGCTACACTCAGACACACACAGACACACACAGCTACACACAGACACACAGACACACACAGCTACACACAGACACACACAGCTACACACAGACACACACCACCCAACACACACAGATAGACACAGACACGCACAGCTTCACACAGACAAACACAGCTACACACAGACCCATACACCGCAAACACACAGACACACACAGATACACACAGACACACACAGCTACACACAGACCCACACACCGGCCAACACACAGACACACACAGCTACACACAGACCCACACACCGGCCAACACAGACACACACAGATACACACACCGGCCACATACAGACACACACAGCTACACAGACACACACACCGCCAAACACACAGACACACACAGACACACACTGACCCACACACCGGCCAACACACAGACACACTGACACACACTGACCCACACACCGGCCAACACAGACACACACAGCTACACACAGACCCACACACCGCCCAACACACAGACACACACAGTAACACACAGCACCAAACACCAACACGCCGCAGAACACAGCAAACACACACCACAACACACAGCAACACACCACAGAACACAGCAACACACACCACAACACACAGCAACACACAGCAACACACCACAACACACAGCAACACACCACAACACACAGCAACACACAGAAACACACCACAGAACACAGCAACACTCACCAATACATAAACACACATCCACACACACCAGCACACCGCAGAACACAGCAACACACCCCAACACACACAAACACACACCAACACACCGCAGACCACATTAACTCACACCAACACACCGCAACACACACACCAACAAACACAAACACACAGCACCACACAACAACACACCGCAGAACACAGCAACACTCACAGAGCGACCCGTGTGTGTGTCCCACTCTCTCCTCTGTGCACCGGGGGTCTGTGTGGTCACATACCCTGGACGATGATGTGGACGGAGCCGCTGGTGCGCAGGGCGGGCAGGGACGGCACCGTCACCTCACACACGTACTCCCCGCTGGTGGCGTAGGTGGCGTCCGCCAGGGTCAGGGTGTGGCCTCGCCCCACCTGCTTCCCGTTCTGCACACACAAACGCACAAACACACACACACACACACACACATGCACACAAACACACACACACACACACATGCACACAAACACACACACACACACACACACGCATGCCACGCTCCAAATACGAAGCAACCACACAAGCACCAAACACACGCATCAAACACACGTACACACACACACACAAACATACCACACACGCACACACACACACCACACATGCGCACACACACCACACACACACACCAAACACACGTACACGTCAGACTTAAGTGTTACACGGCATTTCAGGCATT